>NW_010271461.1:35550-45550 GCF_000690775.1 Eurypyga helias
TTACTTTGGTCTTAGGTAGAGATTGGGTAGAGATTACTGATACATCACACCAAATTTCCTATTTATGCAGTATAATGCTGTTGCAGTCAAAAATACTGCTGAGTTCTCCACAATTTTCTCATATGAAGTAGTAATGTTTATAATTGATCCTGTGTACCACTTACTGTTTTTTTAAGTATATCAAAGTCCATTGTGCTGTAATAATCACCATTCTGCTGTAGTGACAAAGCATGTTGTAGAAGAGAAGTATACTATTTCTGGATGCGAACAAAATTTATCCTTTTAGTGTTTTTACTGTTTGGGCTTGAGCAAGGCAGCCTTGTGTGCCAGTTTTCAGTCTCTGTCAAGCTTCAGGTTATATTCGGATCCTGAACAATCTGAAGAATATGCTTTCTCTTTGTATCCTTTGACTTAACCAAGTTCAAAATCTATTATTCAACTGAGCACTGTAATAATTCTTCTGCCTATTACCTTATTAAATCTCAGATTATTCTATCAGGGTATGGAAGATTAACTCCAAACAAAACTGTAGGGCCAAGGGGAGAGTGTGCCTTATACAAGGATAATGAAGCCCTATAAAAATAACATCATATATTGCAGTTATTTCTATATCCTAAAAAGAAAAATAAAATTGATGTTGTCATTAAAATAGATGAATTCTGTACTTAGGGACTTAGAAACCTTTTAAGACATTGAATTTCAGGGTGCAAAACAGTATTCTGGATGTGGTCTAATAAACTCTTACATAAAGGGGATAGTGACTTCCCCCAATCTACTGGCTCTGTTCCTTTTAGTAAAGCCCAGGTTGCTGATGTCAGCCTTCTCTGCCACAGTACAGTGCTGGCTCGTGTTTGGCTCGCTGCTCCACCAGGACCCCCAGGTCCTTTTCTGCAGAGCTGCTCCCCAGCAGTCCATCCCAGCCTGCAGTGTTGCCAAGGGTTCCTCCTTCCCAGGTACAGGGCTCTGCATTTGTCCTTATTAAATTTCATGGGATTCCTGAACCTCTAGCCTGTCTGTCTAGGCCTCTCTGAGTGGCAGCCCAGCCTCCGAGTTTAGTGTAACCTGCAAACCTTAGTATACTCTTCTACATCCTCCAAGTCATTGGTAAAGATGTTAAACAGGAATAGAAATTTTTGTGCATAAGTGCAAAAACTTAACACCTTTTTTTTTATCTTTTTTGCCCATTTTATTTACAGTTTGATAATAATGTGTAATACAATCTCAAGCTTCTTCTGCATGACTACCTGCTATTGATTATTAGCATGACAGTAACATGTACATAAGGTCAGAATATCCTCTCATTTTCCTCTACTTGCACTTACCTATTGAAGAAGCAACTTTAAAAGAGAAACCAATATCATCAGGCTTTCTACAATCAGCTTTTGGTGCAATGTCTCCAAAAAAAAAAAAAAAAGGCAGTAAGATGCAGCTTATATGCTCAAGTTGAGCAGTTGAACAGAGCAGTGCTAGTATCCATCGTTTCTGTTGAAATGCATCTACAGTCCACTTGCCAAGTGAAGGCAGGGAGATGGAAGGCAAGAATTAGAAATCAGTTCTCAAACAAGCATTCTGCAGCATTACAAATTGCACAGCTGTAATGATTAAATTTTAGACAGTATGGATAATAAAAGGTAATTTGAAACTGACTTCAAAATTGTCTAGTATATTTTATATGGCATGCATAACATAAATAATCTATTTGCTCTTAGAACACTACCAAAATACAAGTTCCTTGTATGTCAACAATCAACATATACAGCATTAATTTAAAAGTTTTATCACTGCTGCTAGAAAATGTTTCACACTTAGGTTCTAGAAATTATTTTCAACACTGAAGAAGCTCTTATGCAAGTATCTCAACTTAATTAAATTTCCAGGAATTAAAATATATATTGGAATAAGTCTTATTTCACATTTTTCCTTATTACAAAGTATTTGCTACCTGATATATATACTGTAGGAATACGCTTCATCTTTCAGAAGTGTATTACCATTGACTAATTATCAGAGTGTACTAATGCAGAATCCATAAAAGTCTCCATCCATTTGGTTTCAGGCTGGTAGCCTGGAGTTATATTAAAATACAGCGCATTTTAGAGAATTTCCTATGTACCTAACAAATCCAGACATACAACAGCACCAATCACTAGTCTTTTAAGCTGTGAGAACGCTAATTGCAATATATTGCTGATTGCAAAACCAGCCTTGAATATAACACTGGCTTCACTTTAGTGAATATGCAAAACCAAATTGTGGTAGCTTGCCTTGTAGTAAAAATTACAGGTGCACAGTAGGTCTTGGCAATGTTCTGTTGTACTTTTTTGCATGTGTTTTTCCACATGAGTGAAATTTTATTCAATTAGTATCAGAAAACAAGAGCTTTTTACTTAAGACTGTTTTACTTAGTGACTTCTGACTGTGGTCCATTAAGTTTGCATTCTGTTGACTGACAGTTGATTTCATTGTTCAGAAAGATAAAATTGCGTAAGTTACAATTTCTTTGCATTTGCACACATATTATTAAACACAGAGTCTTGAGAAAGTGTCATTTTTAATACTGACCAATGATAGTGTTTCTAAACAAGCATTTGAAGTTACTCTTAATTTTTTCATTTCCCCATCTTCCTGTCTTTCAATTCATACTGATAATGCAGAATATTTTTACAACGGCAGGGACAGGAAGTATACCAGATGTTTAAGCTGTCCTTCCAGAAGTTCCCTCTCTGGCAAAAAAAATAAAATTGTTTTTTTAGATAACCTATTGCTGTCTATCTTCCTCTTCGCTATGGGAAACATCTATGTTCCTTTGGTTGCCTGGTGAGAATGGAAAGCCAGTAGGAAAGGGACAGCTTTCAAAACACATTAGTTGCACTGATGAAAACAAATTTTACATCCTCAAAACAGAAACAAAATAGATTCCTCTGCTTACATGTCCAGAAAAAGTTTTACCTCTGAAATGAGAGTACACTCCAGTTTTTTTATCTGCTTGTCAGCAGTTTCCTTGTTCTGTCTTTAGAACTGTTGGAACTATTTTTCCTTCACCATTAGATTGACTGTGAATGAGCTGCTTTTTTAATTTGTCACGTAACAGTCTTGTCATGTACGAATGCTGTTACAGAACAGGTCTTATTCAGGTATTCAAAGCAAACTTCTCTTAGACGTATAAATTGGCAACTGAATTAGAACATTTGCTGAAGAAACTGGGGAGTGGTTCTAGAGTCCCACTGTTGGATGCATGTGAGCAGCTTAATTTCATCACATTAACTCTTGGATGAGAAAAGCACAGTGGCACAGAAGCCGGAGGCTGAGGCTACAGTGCAAAAGAATAGTTGTCAGGTGACCAGTTCTACTATAATACTTTCGCCCTGAATACTGCCATGAATTTAGTGAAGCCAGCACCCTAGGTCTTTCTTTTCTTTTTATATGTGGGAAAATATTTGAGGTAATGTTTTTATTTCCACTTATTCTGGACAGCATGCACAACTGAAGTGAATGATGCTGACATGACCAGGTTTCTAACCACTACACACCACCTTCTTGATGATCTTGAAATACTAGTTTATTCACCAGCCACACTTGAGTTTTGGTCCAAATACTATTCCCAGTTTACAAATGAAACAGTTGAACTATGAACAGGTTAATTAACTTGGCCACAGTCCTATGAAGAAATTGTGTCAAAGCAAAGACAAGGATTCAATCTTACACTTGACAGGCATGGATTTATGAGAGCCAGACACTTCTGAATCCACATGTACTCATTCCCTGTTTCCTCTTCAAGCTGGAAGGGGAAAAATGGATGAACACAAAATGAAGGGCAATTTTTCTTTTTAACCTCTATAAGTTTGTTGTCCACTTTTTCAGATAAAATTCAGTAGCTTTTCTGTAACACCGAGCAAGGCTCAGTCTTCCCATTTCTGTATAAACGTCTGATGAATGCAGCCTCAGTAGTGCACTGATAAATTGGTGCTGGAGAGAATTTTTCTTCAGAGAGTATTGCTGAGAAAAGCTTTTTGCCTTCAAATCCTAAAAGTTACTTTTCTCTGGACTATTCCAACTTCTCTTTCTAGAATATATTAGAGAAAGCCTATGTCCTCAGTAGACAAAGAACATATTTGGTGTTGTGTTGTACGTTGGTGAGTTACCTGACCAACGTTATCTTTGATTTTAGCTCATGGCCCTCAACTACAGTAAGTTGTTTCTGTTTATAGAAATAGATATCTTCAAACTCACATGAAGCAGACATCCGTTAGTGTGAGATGCATTTCTTCCATAGCAGATTCACTAGCATCTGTGTACATATTGCTACTTAAGCAGCAGAAATGGGCCTCAGAACTGTCTTAAGCAGCCAGTGAAAAACGATGAAGAAAATCAAAAAAAGAAAATCAAAAAAACTGCTGAAAAGCAGTTGAAAAAGCATTGATAGCCAATGAAAAACAATATGTCAATGGCTGCTGTTGGGATTTGTTTTTTCCTTGTAGGATCCATGACCCTGAAACCTCTCCTTAGTTTAGGAGACTCTTTGAAAATCACAAGAAAATAAGCTGGTCAACAAGATATAACATTACCAGCTGAGAACTCTTCTGATTTTTAGATGAATAGTTAAACATTAGGTAGGCCATACCATGCAAAAAAACGTGTGTTGAATCCTCAGGCAGGAGGAGAGGACATGACATCCCAGCCCTACTCAGTCACATTGCTTCATGGGCGCAGCACAGTTGGTGCTGTGCTCTTCAATGCCTTTGAGACCGATTCAGCTCAGCAGCAGAACTTTGGGCTCGCTCTGAGTTAAATCTCAGCTGTATGTGGGAGGTGTTGATCAACTGAGGTGAGGGCACTGAAGAGCCACCAGGATGGCAACAGGGCTGGAGCATTTGCTCTGTGAGAAGAGGCTGAGAGAACTGGGACTTGTTCAGCTGGGAAGAGAGATGGTTTCAGGGGGGCTGAAGAGCAGCCTGCAGGTACCTATGAAGAGGTTATTAGAAAAAGATGCAGACTGTTGACAGCAGTGACATGGTGGTAGGATGAGAAACATATAAATTCAAACCAGAGACGTATGCAACACCTTCAAATAACTTTTGTGGTCTATTAATGTTACCTATTGTGCTTTTTGTTTCACTAAAGTAGGTGCTCATTACTTACAAAATTAATTTTGCAACAGGTTTTAAAGATGGAAGTTTCCGTGTATAATTACTCCTTGAACTTGTTTTCGTAAGCCTTAAAATCACAGTGTTAAAATAATCAGTGCTGTTATCCAAAGTTTATTGCATATGTATGACTAAAGAAAGAAACATGATCTAGGTGTGATTATCTAAGGAGAAGTTCCACAGAAGATTGAAATTGAGCATAGTAACTGTAATTATCTAAAAGGAAGTCTATTACTGTATGATAAAACTGTCAAAATAATGATTGGAGGCTTCTACAAATCATGCAAAAGATCAATAAAGCTAATCCTACGTCATAGCTTGAGAATTCAGAAATTGTATTTTGACCTTAATTCACAATGGAGCCGTTCAAAACATGTTTAATAAAAGGGTTATAGTACTTCTTCTTAATTAAACATTAAAACAATCCCTCAGTAGTTTTCCCCAGTGAAATAGGGAATATGTTTCCAGTCCACATGATGTGCATGTTATTTTTACTCATTGCTTACTCTTTTTAAGGAATTATTAGTTGACTATTATCTGTTATTCATGTACACTAGATTTGCAGTGATACCTCTCTCAAAAAATTATTTGTGGCTCAACAACTCTGTTTGGGGTCGTTTAAAAAAACCCTAGTCCTTATTTTCTCTGTGATTTACTTTATCCTCCATTCCGTACAGGAGCTTATCCTTCATTTATCCTACTACATCTGAATGCCTTCCAGTAGTGTGTTAAGCAGTATGACTGTGTATGTGTCACATGTTGTTTGTTCTCTTCTCCCAAGGAGGAGAAACATACGCAGTGAAGTGTTTGGTTTGGTGGGTTTCGGTTTGTGCTGGTTTGGTTTAGTACACACATATCAATGTTCTGTGTTTGTTAGAGAGGACAAAGTGAAAGAAACGTGCCTTTCATGGGGAGCATATGGGAGTGGGGGCCCTGTTCACTGCATGGTCTCAAATAGGCTATTCAGAAGAATCTCAATTTCTTCCTTTCTTCACTCCCCAATATGTATAAATTTCACTCTTGCAGCATGAGTTCTGTTGGAGTAGACAAGTACAACCTTACACTGCTTGATTAAAACGTCTTTCTTCTTCTGCAGTCTTTCCATGAAAATGGGTCAGGAAAATATTGTAGAATGTAGATGAATTTGTTCTTTTTGGATCATTGTTCCTTATCTAACATTTGCATCTAGCTTTTTAGCTCGAATTCCGTAAAAGGTTTAAAAAATTGGATGAGGTGTGCTTTTAATTTGGCACCTGGTCCTCAAGTAGGTGCCAGAATAGATTTTGGTAAAATTGCACTTTTTAACATCATGCAGTTACAGCATTACTTGTCTAATTAAATTTTTTTGGCTGAATCACATTATATATTAATGTGTTAATTGTCATACTAGATCAATTAGTGTTCTTTTCTTAATCATAAAGCTGTTTAATTTAGGTAACAGTTGCTGCAGTTAGGAATGCGGCCCTAGTCGTGATAGGTTTCACAACACTTCACTGACAATATGTTTCTCCTAACTCTGCCCCCCACACTTACAATCTAAATGAATAATGTTGCTTCTGTCCATCTCACTGCAAGATGGGAAAACAATAAAGGTGCTGTAAGACATGTCCACCTTAAAATATGACGAAACTAGCTATACATTGCTCCATAGGCTAGGATTCTATGCTTGACAGTAGGTAGTACTGGCATTTTGGGAAGTGGTATTTTTATGTGGTTGGAGGTGGAGGGACAGCAATTCTCTGCTGTAGGCACTTACAGATAAATTCTACCTATGTGTGTCTTGTCTTCCAAAGAAGTTCTTAAAGCAAGTACTGGCTTTTGTTCTGTATCACTGCCAAAATGCTGATTCTTTTTTTGAGAATTGCTACTTTTTCCATTTACTTGAGTTTTGGGTGGTTTTTTTGAATACTCACAATTCTAAATATCCAACATCTTTAAAATCCTGTGATGTCTTTGGACCTGATGTTTTGTAGCTGTGAGTTTCATAAATGTTTATCTTTGCATAGAAAAAAGCTTTAAGTCTTAAGTTCTTTCTTCAGAGTTACTTGAATGTCCGTGGATGTTCTGACACTCAACAGAAATGGTAAGCAGGCATCTCCTTCTGTGGTGTCCCTTTTTGTGGTTTGTCTTCTAAAAGAAATGTTTTGTGTGCCCAAGCTTTCTAATTTTTTTCAGGCCACCATTGATTGTTATGTGCCTGCAAACCCCTGGTGTTTCCAGTGGGAATTTTTGAGATAGAATGACAAAAATGAATGTAATGGTTCCAGGTGATTATACACAAGAGATATCACTTATAAGGAGTTTGGTGATATTTCCAAGTCCATTTCTTGTTCACCTTAATTAGAGTCAGTTGTTAGGGAATGCACAAACTTGTTTCAGCCAATTCAGAAAGTAGTAAAATGTACAGGTAACTGTCCTGTTTCTTCCATTGTGCATTACTGGATGCTATGATTTGGGAATATGTTCTCTGACTCTACTCTAGTGTCTCTGAAGGCAAAAGCCCCAGATTCCGCACTTTTTCAACAGTGGAGTCCCGTCATTCAGATAAGCTTTAGACTGGAAATTTCAATGTAAAATATCTTTTTTTTATTTTAGGAGGTGCAATTGTGGCCATTCCTTCTTGTTGGTTTCTTTAGGAAAGCTAGTACCAACTGAAAGTTCAAGTAATAGAAACAGCTTTTTGAAAGTAATTTTGAATTAATATTTTGAATATTTAGTAATACAATTACTCCTAAACTTATCTTCAAGACTGTAGACTTTCTTGCTGTCCCAAGTTCCCAAATCAGAATTCCATCATCTTTTCTGAACTTTCTTCTTTCTCCCTGATCAGGGTGGATTCTCTTTTTTCTCAGTGCTTTCCCTAGCTGCACCCACATACAGAACAGTTTACTTGAATTCAGTGTCAAGAACTGCTTGATTTACAATTAATTTGATTTTTCTTTTCAGATTGGTAGAACAATTCAGCAGACAGAATGAAGAGACCCATGTTGCACTTAGAAAATTCTTTTTTTTGAATCTGCTATTGAAGCACGTAATCATTTAGCCTTACCCTTATGCTCTGAAATTTCTTTGCCTTTCCTTCAGTAAACTAAATGAGGGCCCAGCCCTGAAAAGGCCTATGTATGCAAGGCCATTCTGTGCTTGACATGCAACTTGCAACTATGTAGAGCTACAGCTTTTCAGTAGGTGCCAGTTTACACAGTCTCATCTGCACTGTCATAACCTGAGGCTGACATAGTTGAATCCTCATAATTTACTTTTGTTAGGGCCTTACAAAACATTTTAAACAACCTGATTTATTATGTGTCAACTTATGTCACACCCTTGTTAACTTTTGCTGTGAGAAAATGGACACATATTCCTGCTTGTTCTCAGAGCCTAATCCTTGACAGGACTTGGGTTTTTTCTTGGTTTGTGTGTGTGTATGACTAGTTAGTTTTCCCAGCTGCTACTAATAAACTTTAACAGTGATTTTTTTAAAACAGTTTTTATCTTTAATTTTCCTTCTTATGGCATGCCCAGAAATTTTAAGATATCAGTAACGTTCAACTTTCACTTATGCAGTGGTACTGGTATCCTTAGTGTATCACAGTCATTTAAGTGCTTGTTTGAGTGATCATTAAAAACATAATGTACTGGATATAGACTTTATTGTATAATTCCCTAATCACTGCTAAGTTATCTAAGCATATAATTGGCACTAATATTTACCCCCTTCCAAGTTTTTTCTATTATTTGCTGGTGTGTAACTTCTCAACGTAGGTGTATAGCATAAATGAAAGATTAAATCCTTGCCTAAAGATGCTTATTTTCCTATTAATGGAAAATCATTACACCTTAGTGAAAATCATGTCAAAGATGTTTAATGATGTATGCCAGTAGTGATGTGTGGATGCAAAAGAATTATTATTGGCTTTGCATTTTCACTGCCTTTTGTTTGTTATGTTTGAATAACATGTTAGTTTGTAAACTGTAGTAGAATGTTTTAATTGTCTTTATAAATTTGTGAATTTTTTAATTCATCAGCCTTGCTGATAACCTTCTTTTCCTCCAGGTGCTTGGAGGTGACATCCAGAATGAGCTGTTCCATCACTTTTCCAGGGATGGCAGTGAGGCCAACTGGCCTGTAGTTTCCTGGGTCCTCCTTCTTACCCTTTTGGAAGACTGGACTGTCATTTGCTTTTCTCCAGTCCTCAGGCACCTCTCCTGTTCTCCAGGATCTTTCAAAGATGATGGAGAGTGACTCAGCAATAACATCTGCCAGCTCTCGCAGCACTTGTGGATGCATCCCATCAGGACCCATGGTTTTGTGGGTGTTAAGTTTACCTAGCTAATCTCTAACCTGCTCCTCCTCAACCAAGGGAGAGTCTTCCTTACTCCAGACTATGTCTCTTACCTCCAGCATCTGGGATCCCTGAGGGCCAGCCTTGGCATTTCATGCCTTAAGGCATCATGCTCAGTATATCATTTGCAGTAGTTGACCAGGGGGTCTTGCTCTCAGGGTTCTTGGGTCTCTCAGGCTCTAGGTCGCTCCTGCCACTCAGGGACTGGCTGAGCGTTGGTCAGGGGGTCGTGAGAGGTAGTATCATTTGGGGTTTATTTTCCCCTATTATTTTCACTACATACTATTATTAGTATTGCTAGTATTAGTAGTAGTATTATTTCATTTCAGTTATTAAACTGTTCTTATCTCAACCCATGAGCTTTCTTACCTTTTCCTCTGATTCTCTTCTCCATCCCACTGTGGGATAAGGGAGGTGAGCAAGCGGCTTTGTGGCACTTAGTTGCTGACTGAGGTTAAACCATGGCACAGGTATAATTTTTTTTACCCAGGAGAATATCCCTGTGAAGCCACT
>NW_010271461.1:50550-82691 GCF_000690775.1 Eurypyga helias
CAGTTGTTCCAGGGAAGGAGGCAGCTTGTGCTTGTGCAGCAGTGTTGTTTCTTCACTGTGAAATTGTAGAATGAAATGTTTGATGATTTTAGAAGGCATTTTTCTAGAATAAAGTCTTTCTACTATTGTTAGTAATTAACTGGTATATGCAGCTACCCAGATTAAGCATCTGGAGAGAAAACACTATGCCAATGCTTGCCAGGACTGTATTTGAATATAAACTAAAGGCATCTCCTGGTTTATGGGGGTTTTTTTCATTGTAGTATCAATATCAGTGAATAACAGACTGATAATAGTAATAAATTCATTTCTGATTTCTTTTGTGTCTTAGATTTGTACATTTGAAAATAGCGTAGAAAGCCCTTTGCCAGCTTTTAAATATGGTCAAATAAATGTGTTGACACTAAGTAAGTAAATAAATGAATTTGAAAACTACTAAACTGCAATCATCAGATCTATAAAGTGCTTAAGATGTTTTTAAAGGATGTTTTTAATTTTTACATATCTTCTTCCTTAAGTTCTCATAGGATATGGAGGTTATTTTGAGTTACATTTTCTTTATACTGAGCAGTTTCCTTAGGAACTGCAGGATGCTTCTGAAACACAAACTGTCCAGTGAAACTGAATAAGTAAACAAGGTCCTGCTTTGACCCTGCAGTAATAAAATGTTTTTGTATTTCAGGACTTTTAGAGTTAATCATGTCAGAATGGATAATTAGCCACAAATTTATAAGTTTGTACTTGCTGGTTGGATAATTTTCAAAATTATCGGCATCATCGATGTTTCCCTTATCAAAGGATGTCTCTCTTCCTGCCAAGTGAATAACTGAGCTAACAGGTTTTTTGTATGTTTTTATTCCTTATTTCTCTAGCCTCCAAAACTCTTATAAACAGTATGCTACGGGACCCTTCTCAGATTCCAGATGGAGTTCTAGCAAATCAAGTCTATCAGGTATTAATCACAGTTGTCTTTTTTTTTTTTTTTCCTGTGGCAATGCTGTTATCTGCCTAGCAGAGTAAAAGTTTTTAAACCTCATTTAATTACTGTCATCGTAAACTATCAGTGAGGTCAGGGTGCACCATAAATGGCAATGCAGTATTTGTGAGGGGAGCATTTCACTTTTTAATAGCTTGCTTTTATAGTGAATAAAAGCATGCAGTTTTTGTTTTCTGTGATTAAATCTGAACAGCATCTGATAGCCTTTTTGAAGAAAAGTAATTACTGTTTTTAAGATACTGTTTAACTATAATGGTTTTGTAGTTGCCCATCACTATACTACTTCTCTTATTTGTCTGCAGTGTACTGTGAATGACTGTTGTTATGGACCACTGGTGGACTGCATCAAACAGTATCCTTTCCCATAAAATTTTAGGTGCACAATTGACGAGCTTAGACTGTGTGGAAGAGATGTGTCTAGCTTTAACCTGACATGAAGTTCTGCTTCACAAAACACGTTTCATACTCCTCTGTTTTACATTCAGTCAGCTAGAGGGTCACTGCAGAGCTTTCTCTGATACTGTTTAACAGAAATCAGATGGACCACAAGAAGTTGTCAGTTTGGTGGCTACACGTTCGTATGCCTGATTGAACCTTTTTGGTTTTGATTAGTTGAAATGCATGTCTGGTTTTCTATTAAGACTAGTTGACCATGCTTTGAGCATTGGAGTTAGACTAGATGATATCTGGAGGTACCTCCCGATGTCACCTATTCTTGTGATTAAATTAGTAAGTTGCATAGATAGTGTTCAGCATTACAGTGTTGCTTTTTTATTAATATGAGTTTTAATTGGAATATTTTCAAGTGCAATTCATGTGTGATTGACCAATCAGTATTTTTAAACTCATCATCTGACATTCCAATGCATTTCTTTTACTTTTTCTTCTTCTTAAAATAAATGAGGCTAGATGTAGAAAAAAAAAACCTATGTAGCTTAAGTTTTAAGGGAACTTTTTTTGTAGAGTTGAAATGGTTAATTAGAGTTCCTCAGTATCCAGTAAGAATACTGGGATAACTCCACACAGTGCTGAGTATTCCAGACTAAAATTATCATTTTTTAGGAATGATTGCTGTGACCCCAAATCTGTTTTAATAAAGTCCGGAATAAGTAGTTCTTCTGTTTCAGCCTGCTATCAACAGAACAATTTCAAAATCATGGTCTGCTATTACTGAACAGGCTAGCAAGGCAATTCCCTCCCAAGCCCTAGAGAATCCTGGTGTAATCTCTGCATGCAGTTTGGGGGAAGATCTTGATTTCACTGTATGGTTACAGGATAGGAAAGCTAGAGTGATGTTTAGTTATGCATGAAAAACAATACTTCCTGTGTTGTGATACATGTGGTGGTCACCCCTTAAAAATATTCCTTTCCACTGGAAATAATTGCCTGGTGTCTACTACAGACTCAGCCCTGCTCCCTTTACCTTTAATGGTAGAAGGATGGGGTTCTAATTGTATATGTATTTTGTGGTTTAAAACATAATATTAAGTATTCATTGATATTATCTTCAACATTAATCACAGGTCTCTGAAAGTGGATTAATTTTCTAAGTTACACTTTTTATACGGTTTTCATATCCAGATTTTTAAGGTTAATATTTTGTTGATGAACAATCTGGTTCTAGTATTTTAAAAGTGTCATATTTAAAAGTAATAACAACACATACGTAGAATTATGAACTGCTTTTAAGAATAGTTCACCTACAGTCCAAAAAGGTCTTTTCTCTCCTCTTAAGATTCTGGTTCAAATGCAGTTACTGAATACACAGTGACATCAGTGAGAATAATGAGGAGTTTTTCAATTCCATTCTGGTACAGAAAAGTTTAATACTAAGCTGTGCAAGTGCATTATCTGCAAGTATGTTGCTGAATTAGATGTTAATTTTGAGGTGCATAAAATAGTTAAAAATCAATTTAAAGTTAAGGTTTTAAAAGCATAATGTCTTCTGAAGGATTGCATATTGATTTTAAATATAACTATCTAATTGTATATGCATGGACTAAAGTATGAAGTCAACCTCTTTGTAAATGCCAAGAGGCTATTTTTCAGTAATAGTTCAGATGCTTACGGGAAACTAGGCTGCTAGATTGCAGGAGCAGAAAATGGCTTGTGAGGTTATTTACAGGTTTTGCCCCATGGTCATTGCCATACATCAATAACAGGTATTATTATAAACTAGGTCTAAGTGTTTCTGCTTATGGTGCATTATAAATACTGTTTGCAGTATTTGTCTTACATTTTTGCTGTTCTTCATTTGCCCCTTTTGTTCTGTAGTTGCTAATAGAGTTTAACATAATACGTAGTTTCAGTTGATAAAAACAGTATGTATTTATGAAATTATTTCACACAATTGGGTTTTTTTTTGTTCAGCATAAATTGTTGATATAAATTAAGTCATTAACTCTAATAGTAAAGTGATTTATAGTTTAAGTTTTCAGAAGTTATTTTAAACAGAATTAGGAACTTAACAGCGTTTAATGGTAAGATCCTTTATCATGATGTTCCATAAGATTCTTCTTAAAAGCTTCCAGAATAGAACTTTGACCTCCAGGAGGATACATTAAAAATATTTGAAATGGTGACTTTTTTACATATTGCCAAGAATAGCACATTGGATCAACAGGCTGTCAGTGAAGTGAAAAGGACTTTACTATAAAATACTATTTCATCTTTCCCTGACATTAGTTCATGCTTCTGAAAAATCAATTAAAAGGATGTTTTGTTACAGTAAGATGTTTCAAATGGATGTAGTGCCTATCAATTTCCGAATACAAAGAATAAACAGTTTATTTCATTCTTTGCTGAATTAGAGAAGTGATACATTAGTCAGTAGAGAGCAACTTTAAAGATATTTGATGGTATGTTTTAAGCTTACTCTTTCTTTTAAATCGGGGGGCGGAGGAAGAGGGAATAAAGAAAAAATTATTTATACTGAATAAATATGATCTAATGGTCTTAATTTTGTAAAATATATGCTGATGATACAGTAGTCTGATTTTTACAAAGTGCTAAACACTTTTGAAAATCCATGTAAGGTATATTAGAACTTAGAGTTCAAATTATTGATCACTTCTGAAATGCAGAGGAATGCCAATAAATATTATAATGAATTACTTTACCTATGATGTTTTTTCTGAAGTTGGTTATTTTCCAAAGTAATCTCCTATTTCTTAACCTAAAGTTATCAGCGCTATTGGTCATGAGCATGAAGTCCTGCTGCGAGAAATGCTTTTGGAAAAAAATCTCTCTTTCATAGGTAAGTATCTCTAGTAGAGGTTAGCCAGTGAATCCTTAACTTTAAAGATTTCGGTGACTGTTTACTTAAGAAAAAACATAAGCCTCAGTGCTCTTTGTGTTAGGTGGTAAAGGAAGAGTAAAAAATGATTGATGCTGTACATGTTATCTTTTATTGATTTAGAACTGAGCAGGAACTCAGTTACCTAATACCCTATATATACAGCACATGCACAGGGTTGCAATTAATATTTTATAGAATAAGTAGCTGAAAAAAATGCTTTAATATCTGCTGCAGTATTACTTTTGGTGTCATGAGATATTAGCCATAATCTAGGCCTTATGAGACTTAGGAGGAAGCATAAGAAATATTAGCTTCAAAATGCTTTATGTATTAAAGAACTGCTGCTAGAGGATTCACTCATTTAGCTTTCTGTGCAGTTCCAAAAATTTTTGCCCCCTGCCTCCCAACCAATGCAAGCACTCTTTTCACAATCCCTATATTTAAAGTTATTTTAAAGATTAATTAGTTAGAAAGTGATTTTTTTTTTTTTTTAAGCTTGCACTACATTTCTGGTATATGAGTGCCATTAAAACAACCATTAGTGTTTAAAGCATCATTTCTGTTATTGTGATAATAAACTTAACAATTACTTCTTAAATCTTGGATTCCTTATGTGATGAGAAAATAACAAAGTGAAATGCTGTCTTTTGTTAATGTTGAGTGTTGTAGTAAATTTGCGTGATCAGGAAATTTTGCTGGTTTTACCAGAAACTATGATCTCCCTTAAACCTAGATTCAAGTTAAGATTTTGGAAACCTTAAACAGATTTAAGAAATTAAGAAGATTATTAGGTTTTTTAAAGATTTGTCAATTTGATTAGGGAACAGAGTTAGTGTGCTCTTTTATTTTAGAGAAACATAAAAAATACAGGAATAACTATTGCCTACAAACTTGTAAATGATGCTATGAAAATGTGAGGAGGTAGTTTTTCCTACTTGGCTATAAGAGCAGAGGTACAGGTAAAAGGTTTAAGCTGTAACTGCAGAGATGATGTTGAGTTAAAATACTAAACGTTCTAGGAACAATAAGTATAAAACAAGCTGCCAGGGAAGGTTATGGAATCACCTTCAATAAAAAATTCAAGGCTAGACTTGGCACTCATCCATCAAAGCTGGTAATGAAATCAATCCTGTCACGATACAAGGGAATGGACTAGATGACTCACTAATGGATCCTCAAACCAACGATTATCGTTTTATTTGGCTTGTGCAAGCTTGTGTAGTACACAAATCATATTTAAATTTTAATGTTTCATGTCCTTGGATGAGCATCAATTGTGTCTTTAGAAATAAGCTCTAAGAAATTTGTGCTGTCAAATCAAAATACCTAGAATGGGTTAACTCATTAGAAGATAAAGATATAAATGGGAGAGCTTAACCTATTATTTATATTGTATTTATACTGAAGTATTGTTTATTCATTATTTAAGATACGTTGTGGTTGTATTTATTTTTTCTGTGCATTGCATGTGTGCCCAAGGTTCTAGGTGTGATTTAAAAAAAAAAAATTCCTGTGTGTCTGCAAGATGAACCTTACTGAACCCCTCCCTCACAATAAATTTTTTCCTTTCTGAAAAATTACTTCTGAAACTACTTGAAGAAAACTTCAGGAAAACAGAAGAGATCACAGTATTTCCTATAAGTCAACAAATTCAGGCTTCGTTAGGCTACGAGTAAGACTGCGTTCTAGTGTTGAAGATGGCTTATGACGTAGATTGCTGTACTTGCAATTCCATTACTTTCTAATGTGTGTTAAAGAAACAGAATTTTTTCTATTTCCATATTAATGTACTATTCCAGTGTGCTATCTGTCAAGAATAGTAGGGATTTTGTATCAGCTATGTTTACCTGGGCAACAGGGAGTCTGTTACAGGAGAGGAAAGCACAAAGGACAGAGTAAATATAAATTGCCCCATTATAGTCTTAGAGCATGAAACAGCTTTTCAGGTCTGGGACATAATGTTCGTTTCTAGAGCAGTTAGCTTTCAAAGCTAACTACAGATCATAACTAGCACCTTCAGATTCACCCAGAAATTCATTAAAAACCTATACAAACTAATGGGGTTTGCATTTTAGTAATCCACTGTTCGTGAGAAGCACATCATATACCACATCCTCTCTTCATCAAAAACACAGCTCTCAAGTCTTTATCACTTCACCTGAGATTTAAGTGATCGATGGAAGCATTCTCTCAAAACAGGCTAACAACTTGCTATATTGAAATGCCAGGAATTTATAGGTTCTATATAGGATCTTCATTTTTTTTAATGTCTCTGCCATTAATATATTCACAAAGCTTTTTGTTATAATGGGAAGGTGTGTTTCTAACCTTTGTCTGGAATGTTACTCTCCTTTTGTTCCCACCATGATGTCCCTCAGTAGTAGCCTATATATAAATCATGAAATCTGGTGTTTTCTGTTGTAATCTTCAATTGGCAGTTGCTGCTCATTCAGGCACCAACAGAAGAATGTTTGGTTTCTTTGTTATATCCGGGGGCTAGTATAAGAACAATGATGTGTTAAATGGTAATGATTGAGTGTGAAGTTATGGTAAAGATGAAGCTCCCGTTTTGTTGGAATTCTAAATTAATAGAGAATCTGTAGAATAACTGCTTATTGGGGCTGTTTCAATGTAATTTCAAATCTGAGGATGCATAAATATATCTGCCAAAGCTGCTGTGGGCTGGCTTTCAAGCAGTTGTTAAATTGTTCTATTCTTCAGTGCAAGAGCTGAAATATCTTTCAAGGTGCAGAATGCTGCCTCTGTAGCTTCTGCACCAATGCGAAACACAACTGGGCTGAAAAGCTAGAATTTCTTTCCTTTTGGTGGGATTGTGAGTTTAAAAAAAAAGAGTTTATGTTGATTGTGGGGACTTTCTGTAATTCTTTCTTTTTCTCCCAAAGTTATAAAGCTTCAAAGCTTTTCTTGAAGACCAAGTAATATATAAGTATGCTCCCACACATGATGAACAATTCACATCAATAATAAACTTGTTTTTTAACATATTTCCTCATGTTTATCATAACACAAAATGTTAGGAGAACCAAGTGGAAGCAATCAGAAACAGATTTATACAAAATAACACATTCTTTGTCAAGCCGTGCATTAGTGTCAAATGATTTTAAAAGTAGTTGGGCATCCTTGAAAAAAGAGTCTGCTGAGAAGTATTAAAAATAATCCTGATGCAAACATCAGTTCAGAGTCCTGCCAAGCTGACCCATCAGGAAATGCTTTTACATCTGTCCTGATTTTCAGTGGGGTTTTGTTGAGGTACTGTTCCTGAATTTGTAATACTATCATTTGTTAGATATGGTAGATGTGATAGAAAAGACTGAACTTTCTTATTGCCATCTGTGTATTCTTAAATAGTGAAAATTTCAGCTTTTGTCTTGTCTGGACTGTTTTAAACAATTAAGAGCAGGTTACAGTTAAACAGAGTTGGACAAAACTAGATTTTTTTTTTCCAAAATTATGACATTACTTAGAACATTAATTCATTTTTAAATTATGGCATAAAACTGTCTGTTCATAGGCTCTGCTAAATTAGAACGTTGGTAATGTAAACGTCTTTTATCCAATCTTTAAAAAAATAGTCAACAACCAAGACTGTCTCCAAAACCTAGAAGTTTAATAGCTGATTGAGTGATATAAAGAAGTATTGCATTGCAAAGACTTGTATTTACAATATAGTGTGCTTACAGTGAAAATATACTCTCAAATTAAAAAAAAAAATACTACAGCTATCAAAAAGAATAAATAGCTATTGCAGTTTATTCCTGTCCCACTTTCAGTTTGCTATATTAAAAAAATACTTCAGAGTTATATTCTTCAGTAAGAAAGAGGAGAGAAGTTTGCTTTAGGCACTTTTAAAATATTTTTATTTCTAAGAGTGTATGTTTTTCTTTTTGTGAAAATGTTACTTGGACTCAAACTGCTGACCTTTCAGGATATGCACAAAGTATTCTAAAACTGAGTTCTGAACATTGGCCATGAAACTACTGTCCTAACCTGATAAATGGATTGGAAATAAGCTACCCAACAGTGAGAATGGACCATTAATTTTAATCAAAGGTGATGTAGAAAGGCGAATGGGATGCATGACAATGTCAACAGCCCAGTAGGTGTTAAGGGGCTACACTGCCTTACTTGTTACTAGGTAGTGCCATTAGTTGAGCTTGGGTGAAGACAGAAAGCCATGCCTGGAATTGAATGACCAGGTCACTCCAAATTCTAATGGAGAAATGATGTTTCAGAAATACCAGTGTAATGGTATCAGAAATCAAGGACAATAGTTTAGAAAATATTAAGGGCTTGCTTTGGCCTGGTGTTTTGTTCCTTGTTTTGTGGGTTTTTTTTTAAGAAAGCATCTTTTGTCTTGCTTACCCCTTATGGTTTCTTGATATATTCAGCACTAATATTTCTAAGCAAGAGTGTTGTATAGGTAATGTTAACAGAATTTCTAAATCTTTGTATGGTCTGAATTTGGATAAATGCAAGATGCAAGAGAAACTAAAATTGTGGTTTCTGGCTCTTCTTTAATAAATTTCTGGAAGAGAAGGATTTTCTTGTTCTTTTTTTAACAACTTTATGCTAACATTAAAATAAAATCAAGAAGGCAGCTACAGTATATCTACATTTGTGGTGTTGGTAGGATTAATCTTAACAGCTCCCTGATGTGGGGAGACTCTTCTTTCAATCAGTGAGTATACCTCTTTATTTTGAATATTTGAGGGTTATAAAATACTGTATGACAGCCTGAATTAATGGTGTTTATAATGAAGACATAAAAATGCAGGGATGACAAAGAAGCATTTTTATATCCATGCTTCAGGTTTTCTATGAAGGTTCATTTAATCTGACACAGCATTGCATGCATAAGAAAGATATGTATGACTGCATTAGTAATTCTTGCACTCTTATTTAAAATAAAATTAATTATACTGCTGTCTACTTAATAGAATAGTTTTATAAACAATAGTTCTTATTCTCCATGTCTAGCTGAAGATCAGCTTCGTGCAAAGGGTTATGACAAAACACCAGACTTCATATTAGAAGTGCCAGTAGGTAAGTCTCTTAAAAGAATTTTTCTTATTTTATTTTGTGTAGAAGTGTGCTAAAAGATTGTGGCTACTTAAGTGAAGTACATTATAGAATGCTACAAATCAGTCTCTTCTTTTCAGTAGTTACCCAATAATTTTAAGAACTTCTAGTTTGGGTTAGATTGACATAAGTAGTATTACCCACTGTTTCCTCTTTGGTATCTGCATATTTTTGTCTCATTATCACAAAAAGAAAAAGAAAAATGAGCAACATTAAGAACTCCCAAATCCCTACTCCTCCTAACGTGCTCTGCCACTCTTTATAAACTAAACTCTGAAGTACCTGTAATTGTCTTAAGCTTCAGTTCAAAGCAGTCTTAAGAGTATTAGCATTACACCTATACATCATTGTGTAAAAGTTTTTTCATTGTGCTGTTATTCTTTTGCCATCACTTCGCATCTAAGTGCAACTCGCTAGTTCTCTATTGTTTCTTAAAAGCCTGCATAGCAAGAAGGAATAAAAGTAGATGTAAAGGTCATGTCAAATTTCATCTACATTTTCTGGTCTTGAGAAGATAATCAGATGACCCAGTGGCTGGGACATGGAAGAAAAAGCATCCATGTTGTCCTAGTGTAAAGGTTTATTAATCACCCTTTGTAAACTGACTTCCATACCAAAAGACTTCTGCTTCACCTCCTTAAAATGCAGCACCTGTCTATGCAGATGCCTACTGTTGTGTCTGTCAGAGGAAATAAGAAGCCTGAAAAGACTGTGAAAGTCATATACATGGCTAGTTTTTTGGTCTTCATATTGACAACAGTTGAAATTTTTACTGGTATAAGGAATTGAGTGTGTATTATAAAATGTCTCACTACTCAGGAGTGCTCAAGATACCATCTTTCAGCACCATAAGCTGTTATACAATAAACAACTATGTATATGAGTCTTCTGAAAAGTTTTGAAAGACTTTCCTTAGCTCAGTGATGTTTGTATTCCTAATCATGTTTTCAAAAAAAGAAAAATAGTAGTGATGTTGTTAAGAGGTTATAGCTACCAAATAAAAAATACCTTTGTAACTGAACCACTCCATGTTTGAAGTGAGATTAATTTCTACTTCTTCACTTCCATGCCTCTTATTTGTGGAAGGACTCAAGAAGCTACCAAGGACTTGAGGGGATGAGGGAGGAGTTGATTTTTATCAAGTCTAAAGCTAGCAGGGAAGATTCTGAAATTACAGAATCACAGAATGACTGAGGCTGGAAGGGACCTCGGTGGTCAAGCAGGGTCAGCTGGAGCTGGTTGCCCAGGAATATGTCCAGAAGTTTTTTGAATATCTCCAAGTAAGGAGATTCCACACCCTCTGTGGGCAACCTGTGCAAGTGCTTAGTCACCTTCACAGTAAAAAAAGGTGTTTCCTGATGTTCAGATGCACCCTCCCATGTTTCAGTTTGTGCCCATTGCCTCTGGTCCTGTCACTGGGCACCATTGAAAAGGCTCCCTCTTCTTAACCACCTGGCCTTCAGATAGTTACATACATTGATAGGATTCCCCAACAGTGTGGACTATAATATACAAAATACATACTTGGTACTAATAATACTAGTATGCTTGGCGTGAAGATACTTAATTTTACATTAGAAACAGATAAGTTCATACCCCATCTATTCAAGCGCTTAATTAAATTGAAACTAGAAAAGCAACAAGGTAGACCTAATTTTTTTGATGCTTGAGAAGGGAAACTGGGAAACATTCAAAAGAATTCTTGGGTTTGTAATATTACTCTGTTAGAAAAAATGTTTAAAATAGCCATTAATTTGTTTGCATGGATTTGTCTCTCAATATCCAAATAGTGATAGTGCATTACTTTCTTCAAATTATTTCAGTCACTTGAGATTGGCAGGAAATAATTTTATACCTGTTGTTCAACGTCAACTGATGTATGGCAGGCCTAGCACTCTCTTCTTCATGACTCAGTACATGACTAGGAAGGGCAGTTGTTCCGTAGAAATTGTTTCTCAACTGATTATGTAGTTCATGCCTCAGTCATTATATCTCCTGGGGTCTAAAGGTTTTGGGAGTGGGGGGAGGATGTAATAGTATAGGCCCACACAAGTTAACTTGGTTACTGAGACCAGGGTAGTGGTGGCGTATAGAGCTTAGTGTGGTGACTTTTTGAGTTATTTACCCAGGTTTCCTGAGCAGTTTTACAGTCTGTGGTCAGTCATGTGCTGCCATAGCCTCTTCTGATCTTTCTATGTTATGCTTCTGGGTCTACATGCTCTTTGAGTACCTCATCCCAGGTCAAATTTAGGCTAAGACCTCATGGCTGTGGATATCATAGGGAATTCAAAATAAAAGAACTATTTTTAAAGACCTCAATAATGACACCCCACATACGGTTTTGGAGAAAGAAAGATCTTTTAGAGGGATTCTCATGATTTCTCCTGCAAAATTAGTTTGTCAACTTCAGAGAAGACTTGCCTTGTACAAAATATATATATGTATATAATTTTATTAGTATTAGAAATTTACTCCTGCAAGAAATGAGGAAAGATATGAACCACAGCAAATCCCACAGAATAGAAAGAAACAGAAATTCAAAATCACATTTTGTACGTAAGGCTTCTTATTCCTAATTTCTTTCTGGTGAAGCATTAGTGGTTTTGCACAAGTAAAGAAGCATATATATATGTATGATAAACATTCTTGCCATTCTCACACCTTCCACTCTGGAATGGTGAAAAGCTTATGTTTTTAGCAGCTCAGCTTGTTCACTGAAGTTCAACTTCTTGTTCACCAGAATTTTTTCGTTCCTTACCTGACAACTCCTTTCCAGCAAAGTAAGATGCAGTTGCACCTTAGTCTAGTCTCTTTTCCTTTACATTCTGTGTTAGAATAAATGCAAATATCTAGAACAGCATGTAATTAAACTGAAATAGATATAATTATCCATTAAAATATTTTGTGGTATGTTTTTGAAAAAAAAAGTCCTATGTGCAAATCTGAAAGATAATTTTGCAAATATGTAACTCTGTTGCAAGCATGAATTATATGGTAGATTGGGGGATCAGTAGCATATTCCCAAACATATTCTTAGAGGCTGTTGAGTTTGATTTTTCAGAATTCACTTTATTTTCTGCTGACACCCTAGCTGTTGAAGGACACATCATCCACTGGATTGAAAGTAAAGCCTCATTTGGTGATGAAAGTAGCCATCAAGCCTACTTGCAGGACCAGTTTTGGAGCTACTGGAACAGGTACTTTTCTGTTACTTTTCCTTATAGATAAATAGAACTGCTTTTTTAAAAGAAGTTATTGGAAAAATACTAGCGACTTTTGTGTTAAGCCATATGAACAAAACACGTTACTAATCTGGCATTTTGAATGTCATTAATTAGTATGTCAAATTGGAATGCTGAAATATTTGTGAAAAATTCACATCATAATTGTTATGCAGCAGATATATGGTGATTTTACAGTGGTGCTAGATGACAGTTACTTCGGTATGGAAGTTATATATCAATTTTTTTAGTACCTGACTTCAAAGGAACATTTTGCTGTAACATTTTGTAATACCTACAAGCTGCCAATTTTGTTAAAGAATTTTCACAGTCTAACCACATGAGCTTTGTGTGTAAAGAGCTTTATTGCTTATTGTAATTGTGTCTAGGATAATATTATTTCACTGTTTTTCTTTTTAATAAAGTTTTTTTTTAATGTTATGTACATTTTAAGCAGTATTAACAGTTATCTTCAAGCTAATAGATAACTGTAGTAGATATCTGCATGAACATCAGGAGGGAAATAAGTTATGCTGGACTATCTTTAAACATTTTGATGTTATTGGGATAAAGTTCTTTTCATTGAAAGATGGTTAAAATAGTTCTGCTTTATTCTTATAAAGGTCGCTATTGCATATATTTGTATACCTTTCCATGGTACTAGAAGCTTCCTCACTGGAGGATTTTTCTTCCAAAAAAAATCCTAACCAAGATGCTTCATCTTCAGTTCCATTTTTGTATGTGGTATAACCCTAAGCAAGGGAGTAACTGTGGTAAATAACAGTTTTAATAAAGGATTTTTGAAAGCATAAATTCATAAGTCTGACCAGTGTTCAAAAGAGAGCATCAATGAAATCTGTGGGATAGTAAAGAAGATGGCACAGACGTGTGCACATGCAACAAATAGAAAGTGTGTGCCAACATCAGTCTAGTTTGGTAACTGTTAGATTTTCAGCTGAATATGAGAAATGTCAAGCTGAAAATAGCTAGCCAGAGCTTGGAAAATACCTTAAAAGCAGATTGTATAGGAGGCAGCAAAGAAAGGGAAACCAGATCTGGAGAATAACATCATCTGAGTTCAGAATTATGCTCTGCAGCAACATTCTTGATTGACACAAGAAGGACCTTCATTTATTTGACAATCCCAGAAAACAGTGACTTGGAAAACTTGAATTGAGGCAATGGGAACGTTAGGTAGACTTTCAATTGCAGGATAAAGATACTATACTACAGGAAGGTTGTAGAAAAGAATTTGTGAAATGTATAACCAGAGTTCAAGACATAGAAAGAAATTTCAGTATATACAATATCTAGGCAAATGGTGAGAATGGGAGGAAAAAACTCTGATGTAAACAGTGCTGAACTTGCACATGTTTGTGAGTAAGAGGAGATGGAGCAGCTCAGGCTGTGAGGAGGCCATTAGATATACTGGCTGGAATATTTTCTGAGAAGCTGTGTGTTTGAAGGGATCCATGATGGTATCAGATAAAAGGAGTTCCAAGAAGTGAATTTTAAATATGAATTTTACATATGAATTTTAAATATAAACAATTTTAAACCTGAGCATAAAGAAACTTGCTAAGTTGAGATGGGGTGAAAGTTGAGTAGACGAGTAGGATGAAGTCACTGATCCATTTGTTGCTTACGGTAAAATTGCCATTTCAAAGTTGAAGTTGTAGTTTGTGTCTTCTTTTATATGGAACAAAATTAATGTCCACATTTTGGTTTGAGCTATAAAATGTGTAAAACATTTGAGAATAGTATGTACAGTTTAAATCTGACATTTCTAAAAGAAACTTCTCTTACACTTTTTTCAGGAAACCAAGACATAGGTGACTTCATTTTAATTTATCATGTACTAATTAATATTGCAACTTCAAAACTGGAATAACATCTCGCACTGAGCTGTTAGTCAGGTACCTTTAATGGTGGAAAAGCTAGACTGAATTGATATATGGATCAATAAGACTGTTTTGGAATTAATTTTGAGATTTTGCCAAATCTTCTATTATAGCTGTTAATATTGCAAACAAGTACAAAAATTGTTGATTGTTAAGTATAGTGACTTTACATTCATATGAAGGAAACCAGAAATCTACTTAGTGAGATTTGTTACTCCCTAAATCCAGAATGTGGTGATAGGTTAAGTATGAAATCTGGACAGATTTCTATGGGGTTTTTTTAAAGAACAAATCCTGTTAGTTTTAATTTTGGTACTGCTTGGCCAAACTAACAGCATCATAACTTCTTCTGAAATGAGTTCTGAGTTACCGGAGCTTATTCTAATATAATGACAGTTGGGTTAATGAACACTTGTTGATTGATTAGGTTGTATGCAGGTTAGACAGTTAACTTTCATTGCTCTCTGAAACTATTGATACAAAAAGACAGAGGTGTAGCTGCACAAACTGTGAATCAATTTTGTATGATTTAATCAGCCTTTGGAAGGACCTCTCAAGTGAGAACCAACCTTCCAGTCAATTCACCACACCTGCGTGTCTTTGCCTCTTGAAGGAGGAATCATTTGGAGAGGAAGTTCACAATAGAGATATCATGACCTTCGGCCTATAGTTTGGGGTTTTGTAAACCTGATCTGTCGGGTGAAGTCAAAGCTGAATTGAAATTGAGAGAAAACCTGTAATATCATCTGTTAGATGTGAATAGAAATACATGTCTGGATACTTTGAAAGCAGTGAAGGTGAGAGGCTTTAGAGCTTCTCCATGCAGCCTTTTTTATGTTTGTTTCTCTGAAAAGTAGGAGTGAGACTGGAAAAGTTTCTAGGTTTTATTCCCACATCTGTCACAGATGTAAGTTTAATTCTGCACACAATCTGACTGAAGGCTTTGAACATAGCTGTGGCTTGTTTGCTGTTATGTGCGTATTTCATTAAATCCTGTACTCTGTGCTAACTAAATCTGTGAGTGTCTTAAATTGGTCTGAACTGACAGGAAAGAAATGGCACTTTCTCATTTAACAGAACAGCTCCCTAGATGCAGTCAACCATGTCTGTTCACCTCAGTGCAAAAGAACACCTTTTTATTACTCCGAGTTCTGCAGGGACAGCTTAGCAAGGTTTTTTATGGCTCATACATCAATGGTATTGTTAAGCAATTTTCAGTTGCAGTGCTGCACTGCAACCTCATCTTCAAATTAAGCTTCACATTAAAAATGTACAAAGTGTACCTTGTCAGTGGGTTTGCACAGTTGTAATTTAAGATGCTGTTTAGATATTGAGAATTTTCAATAATAAAGAAACAGGAAAAGGCAAGTTTGGTCTTACACATTCCCAGACTGATTTTGCAGAGTGATTTTTTAGTAAAAATCTATTTTATATACTGAACAAACTTAGTATAAAATGATTCATGTATTTAGAGCATCCCTTCCCGCAATATGCTTGTTCCTCCAAAGTGGTAACATCTACTGGGCAGGCTATAGAATTCACTGCCACTGGTAACAAGACAACTGCATGTGCAAAATATAATTGCTTTCTGCATGTGTAGTACATACCACACTTTTCATTGTTCTCTGACCTACATTGGTGTATTTCTTGTAACCATGAGGATAAAAACTGTTGAATAGTCTGTGTGACCAAATTTGTAGAGCATGAACAGGAAGTAACACAGATTGAGCTTTGAAACAGGGTCTGAGAATATGTTGTAAATTATTTTAGAGTTGACACAAATGCTGGTCTTTGGGTTTTTGTTTGTTGGGGTTTTTTTCCTCCATAGTATCTAATTTTATAATTTTTTCTAACTTTGATTAAAAATTGGAGTCCTGATTGTAAAAGTCTGTTAGTCAGAGCTCATAGGCATTACTGCTGTTTTCTGAGAAACATATAGAGATCATAACACACTGTTCAAACAGTAATTAGTGGGTGCACTGTCAGTGACTTGCTGTAAGAAGATATAAACTCAAATACAGCAATTTACATTTTCTGTCTCCTACAAGCCTGGCAAAGGCATATGTACATTCTGGAATGTAATTTCTAGAGTCCCAGGAGAAAGCTTGACGCTGTTATTAGCTAAAGAAACTTTACTGTATGTGAGGAAGACCGTAGGAGAATGTCATATTTGACATTGATATTAAACTAAAAATAATGTCACATAGCGAAAGAGAAGCATTTCATCTTCTCTTTGAATAAGAATGGTAAGTCATCCCTGCACTAAATTCCTTCCCCCATTTTCTTGTATTCTAAATGCTTTTTTGAAAGAATAAGTAAAAGCAAGTTTATCATAAGTAATTTTAAAATAGTAACAACACTTTTTGGAAGCCTGCATTCATGATTAAATGTGTTGTTAATTAATACATTATGTCTTATCTTGAGACTTCAGTTTGTAACTGTCGTAGTAAAATTACCATAGAGTCCTGTAGATTAAAAAGGTGTTTCAAATAAATGCAAATAGAAAAAATGTAACAGATTGTATTTCAGTCACAAACACAACCAATGTGTTCTTGGGTTTTTTGAGAAGAGTGTTCTGTTCACACTCATTTGAAGCTGACTGTGAGGATGAATCATATGCAAGCAAAGACTGAATCAGAACGGTATCTTTTTCTCCTGTTCAGCTGTTTAAAATGGTTTGACATGGTACTGTGCAGACTGTTTAAGTAATAATTGTTTCCTGATTGTAGGTGGTAGTGGAAGAGGGGCTTATGCTTTGTGTTTATGGATGTCTGTTCTATAACAAGATCAATATTCTCCAATTGCAAATGGTTTAAAAAGTTGTACTGGTGAATTGAAAGCCAGTGGTATAACAACTTGACTTGGATGAAACCTTGGGAGTTGCATTTGTCAAGTGGCTAGGAAAACTGTTCATGCATACCCAGTATCCAAAGCTTCATTGGCAGCCCAAACATAAAGAACTGAAAGGTCATTCTTCTTCTTGCAGTGTGATGGTTTGTTGACATATTTTGACATACTGGTACAATGCTGAAAGGTTTTGACCTTACTGCAACACTGAGGGACTTAGGGTTTGTTTAGCTATCTAATGCTTGTAGATTTTCACACATGCTGGGTTTTGCTCTGCTCCTTTTTCTCTCCCTCCTGTCTCCACTTGGATTAGTCTTAAACAAAAATGGGTGTAGATGGAAGAGAGAATTTATTATGATTTTTGCAGCTTAAGACTATATATAGATAAGTTTCTTCAAAAATATTTCACTTTTTAAAAATTTGCCGTGCCAGCTTGCAAATTGTAGTCGCACTGAGCAAGATACATTTGTTTATACACAAAAGAACTAAAATCAGTGGAGTGCTGTTTTCTACCAGTTTACTGATTCAAAAGTTTAATTTGTGGAGATGATAAAATCCTGTGTTTTCCTGCAAGATAAACAGAGATCTATATGTACCCTCACACACACACACACACGTAGGCATACCACTGCACTTCACAGGTGTTCTAGATACATTTAGCTTATTTCCAAGAGCATTTGACATGAATTATTTTTATCTTTACTTAATGACACATGAAAGTATAAAAATCAATGTGTAGTTTATGAAAAATAAACATTTTTATTTTACCTCAAAAGTAGTGTTTTCAGATTTTACAGTCATCCCCTCTTTAACAACATGATTGAATAACGGAGCATGAAGACATTTTCTGTTTCAGACCATGCCTCATGCTAGCATTGCTATAATGTTAATTGTTTGGCCGAGCATTGCATGTTGTGTTATTTTGTATCAAAATTAATTTTTGTCATAACAAAAAAAAACCAGACCATACCGTATTCATAGTAGCATTTACATTTGAATGATTTATATTAATTAAATATATTTTTTATTTGTTGTTCTCCTTAGATACTGAATTTAATGTGGACATTAAACTGGTATTTTCGTTATAATTTAATTCTGTTACTTAAGCCTCTTCTACTGCTAGTTTGTTAGATTCTCAACTTAAAAATTAGTAAATCAAGTTCTACATGGCTTTGTTTAAATTATTTTTTACCTTACATTTTTCTGTATCGTCTTCAATATTACCATGTCACAGAAGACTCATGTAGTGCAAATAGAGCATTTTCAGGTTCCACCCACATTACTGCAAGGCTTCAGCTCCAATTTTCCTGGTATTTTTCATTCAGATTAGACAAGCATCTAAGTTTACGTACAATAAGAGCTGACAGCACAGATCCTGCTATGCTTGCCAAAGGCCTGGTTGCAGACACTCCACTACGTCAAAGAATGTCAACCCCCCACCGACCTTACCTTTCAGAATTCCTTGTAATTTTTAATTGACATTTACATCTGACATTTTCAATGTATTTCTTAGTGTTGAGTCTTTATCTACCTAGTAATAGTTAAAACCAAACCATAGTAAAAAGACTCCCTTCCTGTAAACTATGATATCATATATTTTTTATTTAACAAGGTCAGGTTGCTGGGCTGAAAGTCAAGAATGACCAACTCCCCCTTCCTTCATGTAATTCTATATTTGCTAGTCTAATCCATTTCAAATTACAATTGAGGAGGGAAGTAGGAGTATAAAGCAAAATTTAACTCTTAGTACTTATGAACAAAGCATATTATTATTCTTACTATACATCATGCACAGAAAGGATACGGAGATTTAGAGGAAATTTTAAGAATACTAATAGAGAATTTCCTTTGAGCTGGGTACTTGTATACCACTTGTATATAAAGTGGTACCTTCATACCTATATTCATGCAACATATACATGTAAACAGCATAATATTGCAAATAAAGTGAAGCTAGCAAGTACACAATTTATCTGCATGTTGCAGTGCTTCCCTGCCTTCAGAAATCTGAAATTTTCATTTGGCTTAAAATACTAAAAGCTTAATAAATTAGTATGAGCATAATTATCCATCTATTAAAAGTTAGAATGAAGGACTACAGTTGATCATAAATGTCACAAAGCAAAGAAGTAGGAGCAGCATTTTGTCACAAATAATGCTGCTTTTCTTCTAATTAGTTAATTTACATTTTACAAATTAAGGGCAAGATTCAGACTGAAGATAATCTAGTAGCATATCATAGATTTACTGACCTGTATTTGTATATGCCAAATTTAAGTTAATTAGAAATGTAGATGCTGTTTGTTTTATCTGTCAAAAAGCTCATCTTAAAAAAAAAAAATCTATACACACTTTTTCCCCCAACATTTATCATCTAAATAATAGTCTTGCCAAGATGGCAGCCTCATAATAAACTCTTTTCAGTGGAGTGATGGGTAATGAAGCTTGCTTGTGAAGGCAGCGAAAAATGTTGTCTAGCCAAATGTGTGAATATGATGGCTAGAGAATCAGTGGACTTTCTCAGTCATCAATCTTTTTAGTAGCCTCTTATACATCTGAATATTTTGATAGATGATCTAATAATTGAGTTATCTATCTTTCTAACTATCAGAGTTGCATAAAAATTATTCTCACATGCTATTGAATATTATATATATTGGGCACCCAGTAAATTTTTCAAAAAAGGTCCAAGTGGTGGAAGATTTTAGTTGTGTCTCAAGCAGTCTTTAGTATATTAAATGATAAACTACTATATATGGAATTTACAACTGTTGGTACTAACATGGGAAAAATGTAAATAATGTCAATAACTGATTACAGATAAGAATAACAGTAAATAAAGCATGTAAAAACATGAGACTGGTGAGGTTAGTGCACACTGTAGGAGAAATCTGAGGTATAAAAATTAGTATATGCAGTAGTCCCTGGCCAGTTAATGGACAACAATTACTTGTGTCTAGGAAATCTTGGCTTAGGCAGAAAGAAATATAGTGTCACTATGGTGTCCCAACTTACCATTCAGCCTCTGTGAGACCACTTTCTCTTGATCGAAGATGAGACTGAAAAGTATATATTGAAACCACCCACATTTTGTTTATTCTGGGAGATTGTACAATATGGATTTGCGTTTCCAGAAAACAAGAATCTGCTTCCCTAGGACACTAATCGTGCATTAAAGGAGTTGCTCAGAGTATTTGGATAAGTTACATTAAGGACATCAGTAGATGTGTCTTACCAGGGTTTCTGAGTAGCAAAGAAAAATGATTGTTGATTTCGGTGTATTTATTTAAACGCTACACTTCAAAAAGACATACAATTCTTTGATTACATTTATGCTTACAAGGTCAGGTAAAAATCATTTTAACAATAATAAAATTATTTTTGCATTAAGAATATGTTCAATTCAAATATCTTTTTTCTCAGAGTCCCAGTTTATGCTCAATTTTATACTTTTCTCTAGATTATCAAATGTTTGTTCTTGTAAATCCTTGAAAACTGTATGTGGGGGGTTCATTTTTTTTAAAAATGCCGTTCTGGATTACAGTATATTTTCATTTTTTAGTACTTTATTTGTAGGTTTTATAACTACAGCAAGGTATAAACAAGTACATTTTATGAATAGTTGCTTTTATTTATTTGTTCAGACCTGGAGTGACCAGGGTACTTTATCAAAAAGTTGTTTGCTGATTGCAGAATTTTAATGGAAAGGGTATCAGGGGATCTGCTTTATAGTTACTACCTAGTTAAAGGAGAAAGAGAAAGATTTCAAGGGGTTAGAAATTACTATCATTTGACAAGCATGGGTCTACATATTTAACAAAGTTTTGGTTGCCTCCCTGAGAGAAGTTGTGACTCTTATGCTTAGTAAGCAAAGTTCTTGATGTTTGAGAGTTCTTGTTAAAGACACGTAAATAGTTTGATTCCTTTTGGGTACACATAAAGGAAGACACTGAAACAAGATGGCTTAAGTGTCAAAAATGTAAAAGCTTACAATAAAATTTTGGTTCTGAAGTTCCACACTTGTCTTGCAGTATTGCATCCCACCTAAACTGCCTACGTTTTTGTTTTTAGTAATGTTTCATTGATTTAATGCAATTTTAAATTACATGAGCTTAATTTCACATAAGCATAATTTAAACCTACAACTAAGGCAGTAGGGAAAAAATTACAAAACAACAACAACAAAAAAAAAGTTAAATGATTGTCTCTCACTGCTTGGGGAGTTTTAATATAAGAAAGCTAAAATTGCTTCTGAATATAAAAATTTATAAGCAATTAACTGGAATTGATCAAAGCCAATGTTTGATTTTTTTTTTTACTATATGTGGCTTCTTCTAACCTTAAGTAAATTGGCAGTTATTCAAATTACAAAACAACAGCAACAAAAAAAAAGTTAAATGATTGTCTCTCACTGCTTGGGGAGTTTTAATATAAGAAAGCTAAAATTGCTTCTGAATATAAAAATTTATAAGCAATTAACTGGAATTGATCAAAGCCAATGTTTGATTTTTTTTTTTACTATATGTGGCTTCTTCTAACCTTAAGTAAATTGGCAGTTATTCTAGTTAGTATTGTAGCATGTCTACTTGAGAATATACTACACTCCTATCCACGCACAGTGTGTTACACAAACTTACATATATATTTGTGTGTATAATTTTAGAATGTTTATATCTTAATTTAAGAAAGAGATCTTCATTTCCTGCTCCTAATCAAAATAGCAAGCATCTGTGTTCCTTCTGGTTTGTCATTTGATTAGCATGCTCTCATCCATCACTAGTCTTTGATATGAACATCAAGAAATCGTGTCCTTTTGTTTTATATGATAAATATGCCTTCGTCATGAATACTTACAGACATTCCAAGATTTACATCTGAATTGTCAAAGTGTAACCGCGCAGCTTATCTGACATATGACATTATTAGTGAAATAAAGAACTTTTTAATTTTTCATGGGTTGGCCTTAAATATTGACATTACAAAGCTGGTTCAGCTGTGATGCTGAAATAATTTTTCCTTCATTCATTGTTTTTCTAAGATTTGTTGTTTATCAACAAGAGAAAATCAACTGCAAGAGAGCCTCTGTGGACATTCCTATTTGCATGGTCCAAGCCTGTCTCTTTAGGTTTCATTATTTAGGTCTGATGTCTAGTTAGCCCTTATCAAAGCTAATACCATCTGAAGTACCAGGCTTTCGGTGCTCACACAACCAACATGAAAATTTCTTCAGTCTGACTAATATTATTAAAGACAGTATCTCTTTAAACTTGAGCTTTTTTTCACTGTCTAGATCAATTACATCTCATAAATGCATTTCTGTGAATGTTTCACTGCTTGTTTCAATAGATGAAATACATCTGAAATAAATTATATTCTGCACAGTTTTAAATTAAAAAATAGTGCAAATGCAGGTGTTTAGACTAAAGCTTTACTGCCATCTTTACTATGTTTTGATGCTACTAAGAAAGAATTAAGGTACTGCTTGCTTCTCATTGTTGGAATAGTACAGTAAGTTAAGGTGTTTTTCTAGACAGACACCTAGATGGGTTTTTATCAAGTCTGTTATCAGCTATTTGTAGAACAAATTGAGTGTGTCATGCAAATATGTAATTTAATTTTCATTCCTACAGAAAGCAAGCGTTCCTTGAAATCTTTGGATTCACTTATGCTTGATAAAACATTATTTCCTGTATTTCTTTTCTGCTGTTGCATTTATTGTGTTCTGAGTTTATCATTGTTAAATTCATTTCATGTTTTAAGTGCTGTAATGTTGAAATTGAATCTTTGAAATTTAGAAAATATTTCAGAGAGAAATTTAGTGAGGGATGCCACAAAATTATTTAAGGGCCCATGATCTTGGTCAGCTTATACTTGCAATATTTGGTAATATCATATATATAGTACAGTGCAATATTTAGGGTTTTTTCAACTTTTTATTGTCCTTTACCTCAGAGACTTTGACCACATTTTTCTTGTAATAGAGTAGATTTGATCCCAAGTTTGTTTAAATTATGAAGTCATGTAAAATTGATCCCATTATTTCTCTTTCTTTGTTTGAAATGTGTGATTTGCTTGATTTTAAATAATGAAAAGTATACATATTTCAGGCTCTCTGTAGAAGAATAATTTTGAAAGTATGTTAGCATTTGTTTCAAAAGGAGGTATATCTTGCATCCTTTGCAACACAGCCCAACACATTAAGTGAGATTTTTCTGGTATACGAAGGATGCATGTGAGTTTTTGAGACAGTGAAGCTGTAACCCAACTTGAAGAAGACAATGATGGCAGTGAGCTTCTGTCCAGAGTTAATCAGCTGCAGAATTTGTAAACTGCGTGTGTGTCAAAGTTGAAAATGTTAGCACTCTGATAGAAGCTTGAAAAGGTTAGACCTGATAAAAGCCATCAGCAGTTAAATAAAGTGATTTATGGGAATGTAATGACACAAAATGCCTCATTTATCACTCATATATAGATAGGTTAAGGTTTCTGTGTCATACTTTAAAAACTTGACCACTTAGAATTGTCAAAATAGGTGCTTAATTGCCCATCATACATTTCAGTTCAAATTTCCTTTGCTTGAATTTTGGTGATTTTACTGTTTTGCTTCTCATATGGTTCTTTTTAAAGTCATTCATATTTCATATTTATTTCATAGTTGTTTCAAATGGTATGGTCAGTGCTCTGTTAGAACTTTTATTAGGTAAAGCTGTTGATTTGAGCGTTATCCAAATCTTTTGTTGATTTACAATTCCATTCAGCCAAACTGTAAAGAAAATAACTGAAGGTTTCATTTTCTTTTGTTTTATACCACTAATTCTCATCAGGAGTTTACAGCTTTTTAATTCAATCCTTACATTTCCTCTCCAAACTGAAATAGGAGATTTAAAAGTAAGATCCATCAATTGGTTTCCAGTTCCAGTCACTTAAGTTACTGTTTATGTCCATACAAATTAAATTTAATCCAAAACTACCAGTACTGTTAAATGATCCTAAAACAAAACAAAAATGTTAGGAAAAATGCACAGTAGCATGTTATCCTTTCACTGGTTTGATTTGAGGATAACAGCAAGCAAGTCCCATAGATTTGAGACTGACACAGGTTTTTTTAACTGTCCACAGTTTCATCATAATGCTGAAAAAAAGTAAATGCAAACATGGCTAAATCCTCATTAACGACTTATCCTTAAGAACATACTTGTAAAATAAAGCAACTACTTCAAAGACATTGCATAAATACTAAAGTACAGATTCAGCTGCCAAAAGAAAAAGTATCATAATTAAGTTTATAAGGCTTTCTTTTTCTTTAGCTACTTACCTTTTTTAAACTATTTCATCCTTTCATTTCTTTATTTTACACAGAAAAGCCTGAACAGAATAATTCTAATTTTTAATATTAAAAAAAATTACCTTTTTGTTAGCTTTCACAATTTATGGCCCCAGTTGTATAGCATTCTGTTTGTTCAGCGATGACCTTCCAGGTTCGATTTAAAAAGAAGTCAGAAGCATTTGTCATGTCTGCTCGATCTTGTCCAGAGGTACCTATTGTAATTATAAAGGACTAATAAGGTTGTTTATAATATAACAGTCTGACGACCCTAAAAAATCTTCTGGAAAGCAACTTTTTTGTTTGTGTGTGTGTCTGTCATAAGGGAAAAAAAATCTGTAATCTTGCTTTATGTTGCACTGTGTCTTTTCAACATATAGCTGAGAAACCATAAAGAACCTAAACCTCGAAAAACCTAACTTAGGTTTTAAGGATAAGCTGTAGAATTTACTCATTAGTAATACCTTTTGGAAATGCTTAGTAATAATATAGTACTGGTGCACCCTATATTTAATTGTGTATATAGAAGTGATGTTGATGTGCCTAGAAACACTTTTCACAGTGTAAAAAAACCTAACACTTATTAACATCTGTTGCAGAAATATGTGATACATTAACATAGTGAGCTCTGTTTCTTAGAAAAAAAAAATCCAAATTAAGAAAACCTTATTGTTTACTCTGTTATAAGCATTATTAAATTATTGCTGTATATAGCTGTTGTTATAGTGGTATTTTACATTATATGTAAATTTTTTTACTATTATGACATGTTCTCCCTTCATGTGTCTTTGTCTCACTTCCTCTCGTCTCTTTCCTCACCCATTTCAGCATCATCCAGCAATACACTTTTTTATAGGCAGATATATAAGGTGAAGAAAAACATACTAAAACCAATGGAATTTGAATGTTTGACAGAAATGTTTACCTCTCTTGTAGGATGTGTAACAACACTGTAGTATTGTCAGGCTACCATACATCATTTAAATACCATTAGACAGCAAAAGCAAAATCTTGACAATTCGGTAATCTCATCATGTGATTTCAAGAAGGCTTTTTTCACATCTACAATTGAGACAAATTTATGTTGTATGTATTTATGGTTGTTAAACTCAAAATTGTCTCATTTCATTAATTTTTAATATTGTTCTCTCTTAATGACTATGAAGAAATTATTAAAGTGCCTTGATTATAAGACTAGAAGAAGAGAAAGCACAAGTCTTTTTAGCATATGATCTTTCAGTTGTTCACTAAAGGATAAAGAGGGCATTCAAGCATGGTTTAGATAACTGTCAGCAATAATAAAATGCAAGGTGGTTTGTAGAGCCTTTAAAGACCTTTCTGGGAAATAGATTTAATTAAAAAACAATAAAATGGACATTTCCTTTCAAAGAAATCCAAAATGTTATAAAATTTCAGGATGTTACTGCATTAAGAGTAATGTATGTTTCCAAGGCTGAGGAAAAATAGCTGTGAAAATATTCTGCAGACCACACAGCAGTGATAGCTTTATTTTGTGTGTGTACCTGTATGCCCTTTAGCTTTTAACACAATGACTGCGGATAGCATTTTAGAGCACATTTCAGGTTTTATTAGCTGAGTGATCTTACCTGTTTTAGGGTTTTTTTGTCCTTTTTTTGTTTTGTTTGGTTTGGGGTTTTTGTTTGTTTGTTTTGTTTTGGTATTTTTTCTAAATAATGTGAACATTTAGTTTCTTCATATAAAATTATGTTATCACAGTGACGCACAGAACAATACTGGCAGAATTTCATTTGCCTATTTGGTATAGTCAGTAGGTTCCTACTCATCATAGGTGTCTGTGTTACATACTGTGAAAATACATTTCAAAGTATATCTCCAATTTCTTCTTTTTTCTTATCATGTAACCAAAAACTGCATTTGCTAGTAAAGTTTTTGTTTGTGTGGTGTCTTGAAAAGTTCAGTTAAGCACTTTTCTGCACTGCTGAGTTATACCACTTCTGGCAAACTAGGAGCAACTTAACTTGTGTGTGATAAGCAGTGGTTTATAAACAACATTGACTGCTGTCTTTTTAGAGTATTTGCTCCCTTGCTTAGCCTCGTGCTTTCCTGGGGAAGTTTCTTTAAGTTGTTTTCTCTCACCCTGGTGCACACACATCAATTGCATTGACCAATTGGTTTGTCGTACCCAAATACCAAATGAATCTGTATGCAAATCTTTGTGTAGCAAGCTTTTTTACAGATAAATCAACTTCACTGAAGTGCATTTTCAGCAGATGCTAAAACTCTATCAATTTTGTAGTTGTAATTTCTGGCCGGTGCATTATAAAACATGTTCATAATGAAAATATGACTTCCAGCATTTAGGGTCTTACTATATCATCTAGTAAATTAAGTTTGGGTTGTTAATTCATATCAGCGTTCACTTTATCACTGACTGATCACAGACATGGAAAATCATCCCTGTTCTTGGAGTTTGTGATTTTTCTTTGAAGAAAATAAGGAGTTTGTTTTGTGCTTGCACATGTACCTTGAACTGGAGCACAGATTAATAGCTTAGCCTCTGTATCATACACTGGGCAATGAGCACGTGAAGGATAGCTGGAAACGTACAAATGTGTGGCACTCTTCTACATAAAAATGCCTCACTATTTTCTGCATTGCTGGACTTCCTGAAGCTTGAGAACTTGGCACTACACAAACTACAAGAGCATTGCAGAGCCTGTGCACAATTAGCTTTGGTAACCTGTATATGTTGTGCATGTTTTTGAGAAAGAACTACCTCAGATCATGCTGTCATCAAACTCCTTTCTGTTTTCAAGTTGTTGTGTCCCTTTCTTCACACACACCACTCCTGGTGTGGTAGGGCTATTTGGCGTGATAATTTTTCTGTAGAATATACTCTACAATTTGATATTTTCCAATCCACAGCTGATGGGCTCCCACAGAATCATTGGTTTTGATCACTTTTTTTAGATTTGTAAGTCCAGTAGAAGTTTAACTCAAATGTTGAGTCTGCTTGCTTTCCCTTTCTACTAGTGATTTGTTTTCTGCTCACTGAATTTTTGTGCAGTTGGATTTTTATGACTTTGTTGCTGTGTGTCATACCAGAGATGACTGGTTTTCAGTAGTGACTTTTGTAAACTTTGGAAAGCACGCTAAACTCACAGAGTAAAAATTGCTACCATGAAGTATATTAATTTTTGGTGCTGTAATTTTTATTTTTCATATGTAATAAAGTTATTTTTAAATGTTTTTTCTTTTGTAAAAAAGTACATTTCCTAGATCTAAAGACCTCTCCTTACTGATGATAATCCTTTATTAAAAACAGTAGACAATATGTGTCACTGTTTAAAAATGCAACATTCAGGAGAGAAATGTGCATTATCAGAGGACTGAAAGCTGAATCTGACTTCTTGTAGGGCAGACTCTACTCCTTACATGTGTGCCCAGTAGTTAGCACATCTAGACTCAGTACAAGCTGAGGGTTTCATGATGCCAGTAAAAGAAGACCAAGATAGAAGAGTGGTCTTCATTTAAATTGTTTTATGTTACGATTGTTAGTAACAAGGACTCTCATGCATTTGCCTCTGTACAACGGATGGAGTAAGCTACAGTGGCTATAAAGTTAGCTTTGAATCTCCATTCTATCACTGATCTCTTTTGTACCACTAAGCAAATTACTTGTTGCTTCTATATTTAAAATTCTCTACCTGTAAAAGCCTGATACTGCATCAAAATATTGCAAAGTCAAACTTAAATTTGATAAGTTGTTTTATGAAAACTCAGAGTAAAAGGCGCTGCAGATACAGATGTATGAATATGCTCTGTTATGAAAATCTCTACTCCTGTAGCAAAAGTGTAAACCTAAGCATAGATCTCCTCATAATTTTCATTTTCTTATCACCATTTATAGTGTGTCAAGGAAGAGCAAAAGAATCCAAGAGTACTGTCTGTGCTTCGGCATAAAACATTATGAAAACAACATAAAGTTCCAGATGTTTTTTGGCTTCTGTTAAGGAGATAAAGGATAGCATTCTAGGAAGAATACAAATCATGTCAAACTACCACTCAAATTACGCTTCTCTGCAAAATGTCCAGGGGAACAAGTTCAGAGAGAACACTCTCTGTGCTCACATTATGGAAAAAACTTTCCCATTTGTAACGGCCCACCATTTTGTCTTTTCTGTCCCATGGTTTTCTGGCCCTTCTCTGTAAGATTATCATGTGGAGCTCTGAAAATTAATACCTTTGCTTCTAGATTTTTTTTTTTTTTAATTTGTTTAATTGCTACAAGACCAATAGCATGTAATAGCACTAAGAACCTTAGCCTGCTCAGCTTCTGCCCTGTCCCTGGCTTGAACAGACTATAAAATTAGTCTGATTCTATGGAATTGGCATAGGGGGAGAATCTAAGGGGAATATCTGCATCTTAATGTAGATCTTATCTTAGAATATATGTATGTGTATATGAATGTACGTATGTGTGTCTGAATTACATAAATGTAACTAAAATATTAATTTTAACCATAACTGTAATGTTATCTTAGTCCTTTTTGTGCATGCCAGTGAAATTATGCCTTGCTCTTGATACAACTATTTCTTACATCTCTACTGTAATGCTCTTTCCAAAAAAAATTTCCCTGGTTTTGCTATGATACACACCAATGAATGTGTCTGAACTGAAATTAGAAGAAAAACGAACTTTTTAAACAACGGAATGTGTTAAGATTCTTCGGTTAATTGCAGCTAGGATGAAAAAGATGTTAACATTATGGTATTTTTTTTTTATCTTTGGAGAAATACTATGCTGTATGAGACTTTTCTGTGACATGAGGGAGTTTTTGTAGAGCATTCCTTTCAGTAGCTCACACTGTATGTTTCAGAGTATTAATTACCTAGTCAGATTTTATTAGAGCCCGTAGGGTTTTGCATAATTAAAATTGTAGCAACAGCTAAAAGGTATGAGATGTGGAATACAGAATCTTTTCTTTTGCCAAATGTTCTTCTCTGGGTTTTCAGAGAGGGAGTGGAGAAATGGGAGAAACTTAGAAGTCAAGGCTGACACTTAAAAATAATAAATTTGAGGTAGATGTGCATTTATCTTTATATAAAATATAGAAGTTAAGCATAATAGATTTTTCTCCTGTGTTGTTCTGCTACAGCAGCAGTAATATTATGTGTAGAGTCTCTGGAGTAGTTACTCATTTCAAAATGCAAAGCTGTAGAATTACAGTAAGTGAAAGTAAGACTGGTTTCTGTACACCTGCAAGTTAAAGGTTTCAGATATAGTGTGACAAAAGTTGTTTATTGTCTAAATGCTATCAAATGCACCTAACTGAAAAAAATTATCATTGTATTTTATATTGAAATGCTTGTGGCCATCATGGGTGTATACAGTAAATATACATTATCTTTTACATAGAAATCATCTATCTAGAAGAGGTCTAGCTCTGTTGAAGTCCGTGGAACAACTTGCACGCTCTTCAGTGCAAGTAAAAATAAAGCAGCCATCAGTACTAGTTTTGACCTGTGTAATAATTTGATCATTAGGTTAAGTGATTAAATAGGGCATAAGATCCACAATTGTACTGAGACAAACAGTAACTTGCAGAAAATCCCAAGAAGGGCCAGAAAGGTGATGAAGGGATTGGATCATCTTCCATATGAGGAGAGGCTGAGAGAGCTCCAACTGGTCAGCCTGGAGAACAGCAAGATCAGGTAATCTTATCAACGTACATAAATACCTGATGGGAGAGGGTAAAAATGTGGAGCCAGGCTCTTTTCAGTGGTGCCCAGTGGCGGGACAAGAGGCAGTGAACACAAATTGAAAAAATGCAGGAAATTCTATTGAAACATAAGAGAAATCTTTTTTATTGCGAAAGCTGTTAAAACACTGGAGCAGGCTGCCTGGAGAAGTTGTGAAGTCTCCATCCTTGGAAATATTCAAACCTTGACTGGACAAAACCCTGAGCAACCATCTAGTTCACCCTGCTTGGAGCAGGACTAGACAGTCTTTTGACCTCAACTATTTAGTGTTTCTGTGTGATTTTATTTATCATTATTTCCATCTATATTCCTTTTTTTCAGAAAGTTACAGAGGAATCAATGTTGAAATAAGTGGGAGAAATGGAAATCAGAAGAGTTTTAGTCCAGTAGACTGTGCTGCTATTATGTTTAGTGTCAGATTTCCTAGATTAGGGAATCCTTCCTTCAATTTTCAGGGTGAAGGAAATACTCAATTTTCAGGTGAGAGACAATGAAGCTGAAGAAAATTAAGAAAAATTTTTATTTACCTGTTAATGTTCTACTGAAAACTAATTATAAGAGCTAAGCATCAATACAATATCAAAAACTAAATTCATAGCTTAAACAGTAAGAAAATTGTGAAGGAGTAATTGAAGGAATGTCGTAAACAGTTTTTTTAAATCCTGTTGGTCTGGAGTTTGGGGATCAGTTCACAGAAGAGTACACAAATGTAGACTTACAGAGTTAGCAGTAACTGCCAGCAGATCCTAATATGTTAAAGGTTGTAATCTTTTGAAAGAAGTTGGTTGGCTTTCCTGTTAGCCCTCCTATCAACTTTAACCTCCAACCTTCTCCGGCATGTATCACTACAAATAAAACTGCTGAGGTTTGACAAGAGGATATAAAGTCACTAGGCCATCGTACAGAGATCTCTACATGATTTTCTTTAACCTTAAGCTTAAATGAACACTGCTTCAAGTTAGGGTTTTTAATAAGAAGTCATAAACACTCACCCATATCACTTTAGTTTTAATAATTACTGTTTTAAGAGAGAAGAGAAGAAATATACATGGTAAATTATGTTTGACAACTGGAATTTGGTGGTTTTGTTATAGGTTGTCTTTGACCATTACTTGAATTGCTGTTCTTCATTTTAATGTATACTTTTTCATGCAAACTGCATATGATACTGATATAAACATGGCATTTGTATACAGTGTTACAAATGAATTTTTAGCTCTTGATTAAGGCAAACCAGATGACAAAACTTATGTGTTTGTATTTACCAACGTCAGAATAATAATCCTTAAATCTGTAGTCACCTATGATGATTTTGGTTTTTCTTCCTCTATAATCTTTTATATGACCTCACATGATACCTTTTAAAAATCTAGGAACTATGCAGGCCATAGTTAGTCAAGGGTTTTCTTTATTATTCCACTCCTGAAAGCTGCATGTATAGTGTTTCCATTTTGCCAGGAAGCAGCCATCCACAGTATTAACTCTTGCAGAGTCCCTATTCTTATGAACAACTTATCTCTGAACTTAGGCCGTACCTTACTGAATCTGTATTATCATCCTAAAATTATATTTCTTTCCAGTTCAAAATCATACCAATTTAAAATTAAGTTTTATGTTTTGTATACCGTTATTTCCATTACAAAATTTGTGATGTAGTATAATAATTCTTTTCATACTTTTTGTTGCACTTAGAATCATAGAATCATAG
>NW_010271462.1:0-241 GCF_000690775.1 Eurypyga helias
ACACACTGGAGGGAAGGGATGTCACTTAAGGATGACTTAAGGTCACAGTTCCTGCCAGGAACCTTTTCCAGCATGGGCTCCTCTCCGCAGGCTGCAGCTTCCTTCAGGGCACATCCACCTGCACTGGTGTGGATTCCTCACAGGCTGCAGTTTGGATATCTGCTTCTCTGTGGATCTTCATGGGCTGCAGGGGAACAACCTGCCTCACCATAGTCTTCTCCACTGGCTACAAGGGAATGTT
>NW_010271463.1:0-2532 GCF_000690775.1 Eurypyga helias
GGAGAGGTAGGGGTTAGAAATAGAGTGCAGAGGTGAGGAGGAGCCTGGGACTGAAAGGTGGGTGCAGCAGGACAGGGACGAGCTGTGCAACGAGCTCAGAGGCCAGAGCCAGCCAGGTTGGGGTGTGAGACCAGATACCCTTCTGCAGAACCAGCAGTGTCGGTGGGGCAGAGCCTTGCTCTCAGCTGCTGCTCAGTCAGACCCATCTCTCAGCAGATGGTTTTGAAACTTGCTTGCAAAGTGCTCTCTGCCTTTCTAGTGCCAAACTGCCTCGAGCCTGACACCCTGCTATTGCTGTCAATTATTCTGTTACTTCTGAGCGCAGATTTTATGCAAGCAATCTAAAGGGTCTGAACTCTTCTGAGGACTGTGGAGCCCTCAATATCAGAAGGATAGTGCCCACTTGGAGCGAGTCCAGAGGAGGCCACGAAGATGCTCAGAGGGCTGGAGCACCTCTCCTATGACGAAAGGCTGCGAGAACTGGGCTTGGTCAGCCTGGAGAAGAGGAGGCTCCGAGGAGACCTTATTGCAGCTTTCCAGTATCTGAAGGGGGCCTACAAGGGTACTGGGAGAGGACTTTTTACAAGAGCCTGTAGGGATAGGACAAGGGGTAATGGGTATAAATTGAAATCAGGGAGGTTTAGATTAGATGTCAGGAAGAAATTCTTCACAGAGAGGGTAGTGAGGCACTGGAACAGGTTGCCCAGAGAAGCCGTGGATGCCCCATCCCTGGCTGTCTTCAAGGCCAGGCTGGATGTGGCTTTGAGCAACCTGGCCTAGTGGAAGGTGTCCCTGCCCATGGCAGGGGGGTTGGAACTAGATGATCTTTAAGGTCCCTTCCAAACCTAACCATTCTATGGTTCTATGATTCTATGACCTCCCTAAGTGCCAATATAATGCCAAAATTTCAGTGGTGGGTATCTATTTTAGCATTTGTCATTGTGCGTGGGATTTCCTCTTTTTAAAGAATACGTAGCTCTACCAGAACAGTTATTAGGGTTGCAAAGGACACAGTAAGTAGATTAAGCAGAACATTTGTCTGCTTGATGCACGTGACCATTTGTAATCGCATAATCAAACACAAGTCTTGTACGGAATCCTTTCCCCTGACACTGGGTAAATAGAATCATATTGAGATGCTTCAGCTTTGCACACAGGAAGATTTCTCTGTCGGACCCACCTTCATCTTGTGGAAAGTAGTAAATGAGGTAGGGGAATATAAAAAGGGAGAGCATGGTTAAGGCTGGTATTTGTTTCTCTGGAAAATGCGACTTTACCCCCGTTGAGTTTCTGTGACAGATTTCCTACACAGTGCTAGGTAATCTCGTGAAGCGAATTTACGTGGGTTGTGAACATTTTTCACTCGAAGACTGATTCTCATTTTGGGGAGCTTGTTGGAAATGTGGACTCTTGACATGCAGAAGTCTGGAGCACCCACTCCTGGGCTGGAGTTTAACAGGGCTGTGAGCTGAGCACAGGCAGCACCCACCCTCCAGTGCTCTGAAAACCACATCCTATGTACCCCAGAGTGGGTGTCCCAGCCAAAACCCTAGTCCCTTTGTGCTTCTGTCTCCCACCCAGCAATGAGTAATTCTGCTGTCCGCAGAGTCTGGAGAGTGTGTGGTAAGAGCATGAAGAGCATAAACCCAACCATTAAGCACCTGCTTTGCCAATGAGCACTGGCCAGCCTGTATGCTGAATGAAGTGAGGGTCCTAAGGAAAAATAATGGAAGAACCCAAAATTAGGGAGTTTCTCAAATACATAAACACACACTGGTCCATTTTTGTGGATAATAGTATTTGACATGATGTGCTTTCAGTGGTTTTGGATATTACAAGCTTCTTGAGAAAAGAGGAAGTTGAACAGAAAGAAGAAAGGGAAAAGGGAGAGGAAAGAAAAGGGGAAGGAGAAGGAGTAGGAGGAGAAGGAGAAGGAGAAAGGGAAGAGGAAGGGAAGAGTGGTTTCTAGTTTCCCTTGTAAAGACTGAAAAGGTGACCCTGGGCAATCTAGGGAATCAATAGGCAAATAGAAGGAATCCCCAAGTTCTTTTATGTCGTTCTGGGAACAAAAGGGCTGGTTTAGGACTTCTTTAACACAGGGAGCTAGCAGAATGGTGCTTTTCAGACTTCACGCAGACTCTGGGTCAGCCTTGCATGAATCTTCAAAAACAAATATGCGTGTGTATTAAATCCACAGGGTATTTTCTTAATTTATTCATGCCTTTATCAACGGCTCGTAAGATCAGCCGGTGCTTCCCAACGTTAATACTATCCCTTCCAACGCCGGGAAGGCAGGGAGAAGCAACAGGAACTTTTCTGAGTCAGAGGATGAATTGGCAGCTGGGACTGGGAAGCGTCGCTCGCGTGCACCCTCGTTCAGTTAAGCGAAAAGCAATTCGCAGGGGTTCTCTGCGATCAAGTTATTAATCGTTAACCTATAAACTGCCAGCCCGGGGGGGGCTGTCAATAATAAACCCGGGCCAAGCGGTGCTGAAAGGAGGCGCTGGCAGGGGCGAGCCACCGAGCCCCTTC
>NW_010271464.1:0-270 GCF_000690775.1 Eurypyga helias
CAGACTGAGTCCCAGCACAGGATCGCAGTGCAAGGCTGGATCCCAAGGAGGGTCCTGGTGCAAGGCTGGGTTACCAGCGTGGGGGTCTTTGCTGCAGTGTGGGGTCCCAGTGCAGGGGCTCAGTGCAGTACTGGGTCCCAGTGTGGGGTCCCAGTGCCATACTGGGTCCCAGCCTGGTGCCTGGAGGACTGGCCCCGAGCTGCCTTGGCCCCGCTGGGGTCACCCAGGACCGTCCCCCCAGCCAGGCCAGGGGTCCCCTGACCCTGTCCC
>NW_010271465.1:0-9975 GCF_000690775.1 Eurypyga helias
CTCTGGACTCGCTCCAGCTGGTCGAAATCCTTATGCTGGGGGCCCCACAGCTGGATGCAGCACTGCAGGGGGGGTCTCACAAGAGCAGAGTACAGGGGCAGAATCCCCTCCCTCGACCTGCTGGCCACACTTCTCCTGATACAGCCCAGGATACGGTTGGCTTTCTGGGCTGCCAGCGCACACTGCCGGCTCATGTCCAGCTTTTCACCCACCAGTACCCCCAAGTCCTTCTCCTCAGGGCTGCTCTCTATCCACTCTCCACCCAGCCTGTACTTGTGCTTGGGATTTCCCCAACCCAGGTGCAGGACCTTGCACTTGGCCTTGTTGAACTCCATGAGGTTGGCAGTGGCCCACCTCTCCAGCCTGTCCAGGTCCCTCTGGATGGCATCCCTTCCCTCCAGCGTGTCGACCGCGCCACACAGCTTGGTGTTTTTGCCAGACTTGCTGAGAGTACGCTCAATCCCACTGTCCATGTCACTGACAAAGACATTGAGCAACATTGGTCCCAGTATCAACCCCTGAGTAATGCTACTCATCACTGGTCTCCACTTGGACATCGAGTTATTGGAGTGTGATCATCCAGCCAATTCCTTATCCACTGAGTGGTCCACCACTTAAATCCACGCATTTCCAATTTAGAGACAAGGATGTCACGTGTGACAGTGTCAAGGACTTTGCACAAGCCCAGATAGATGATGTCAGTTGTTCTTCCCTGATCCACCAACACTGTAACCCCATTGTAGAAGTCCACCAAATTTGTCAGACACGATTTATCCTTATTGAAGCCAAGCTGACTGTCAACAATCACCACCTTATTTTATATGTGCCTCAGCACAGTTCCCAGGAGTATTTCCTCCATGATCTTGCTGGGCACAGAGGTGAGTCTGATTGACATGTAGTTCCCTGGGTCTTCCCTTTTTCCATTTTTAAAAATGAGTGTTATATTTCCAGCCAGTGGGAACTTTACTGGACTGCAACAACTTCTAAATATGATGGATAGTGGCTTAGAAACTTAATCTGCCAGTTCCCTCAAAGCCCACAGATGCATCTCATGAGGTACCATAGACTGATGCACCTTAATGTTCCTTAGATGGTCTCAGACCAGATCTTCTCCTGCAGTGGGTGGTTATTCCTTCTCCCAGTTCCTGCCTTTGCCTTCTGCGACTTGGGTGGTGGGGTCTGAGCAATTGCTGGTGAAGACAGAGGCAAATAATTCATTGAGCACTGTTTAATTTATGACAGAGAGACTGAGAACATACACCAAATGTTGTATCTAGGCTGTGAAGTATTGTGAAGGGGAGATTATTCTGATTCTGGAGAGTGCAATGCTGTTGTAGAAGAGAGCAAAAGGGAGATATAAATGTGCAGAAAACAAAAACACAGGATGGAGGACACAGGTAGCAAAACCCATAGATGATCTGGTGTAAGATTCAAGTCAAATGAGGTAAATAGATACAATCCCATCTACCCACTAGATCACAGCAAAAAACAACGCATACCATTTTGTTTCTGTCTACAAAATACTGTGTGAATAGACAGGCGTGCAGAGGTCTGGCTGCTTCGACACACGCTGCTCCTGCCCCTGCTCCCCCTTGCAGAATTCATCCTGGCTCTCCTGGAGGCAGACACAGAGTTGAAAACTCACAGGATCGCTGAAGTGATGCTCAAATGCCAAAGACAACAGCCTCTTAGACAATGTGGAGAGAGCTGGCCGTCATTACACCTCTGAGATCTGAAGGTTATGTGCTTAGTGTGTTCCCCTGTGCTCATGGTCTATGGATACTCCTCAGACATCTTTAAGTTTTGTTTTCTTACCAACAGCTTGTATGTGCATTTTCAATGTGGAATGTTTAAAATAACATGAGAAAATAAGAAAAAAATCACAAAGCCTTGCAGGTAAACTCAAGGTTGTGTTCTTGGGCAGTCAGGGATGCCTCCAGCTCAACTCATGTCATCTCCTTCTGGAGTCTGGTATACCCTCCCTCCTGGGTTTGGTATGTTCAGGGTACAGAGAGGGCATTGAGGCACCGGTGAAGAGTTTTTTTCTTAAAACTGATCTATTGCTTGCTAAGTCAATCCATCTCCAGAGGGACACAGCTACTAGTCAGTCTTCTAAAACTCCATGGATTAGCAACAGATGTTTTCTCAGTTGTACAATGGAAAACTACTTTTTTTTTCTTCTTCTGAAGGAAGCGACATATTTCTCTGGACTTGGTACAGTCTGCAATGGTTTGGGTATGGTCTTCATCCACAATAGCTTTGGTAACAACACACATAATATCAGACAACAATCTTGCCTTCAGTTATTTAAGAGAAACCTGACTCCACTCCCGAGACAATATAACTCTGGCCAAAGGAAGTTTAGTTGGCTTCTTCTTTCTCTGAAAAACAGACCACACAATTGTGGTGGATGAAAGAGTAGCCAAAAAATTAAGAGATCATTTTCAGACAAATATCTTTTTTTTTTTTTAAATACGGTATTTTTTTCCCAGTCATCCCACTCTTGTGATATGAACTACTGCATATGCTTCATGCTACCATTTACTGCTAAATTGTTTATTTTTGTAATCACTGGATTTTATTTCATTTGTTTGCCTTTTGACCCTGTTTTGATTATGGAGAATTTTAATGATCAAGGGATCTCTAGATTGGAGTCTCTTTAATGCAATATGCTTTCCATAGAAAATTGGAGGACTTTCACTGACAGTATTGACACTGTGATTTATCCCCACAATCAGACAGGTACTGAAGTTACTACCAAGGGATTTTGATTCCCCTGCTAAATTTCCTCCTGATACTGTATTTTTTTATTAGGTCATTTTGTTAAATTCATTTAATCTTGAAACCAAATCATGTGGTTTATTTTAATTTTTTTTTTTTTTTAATCTACTAAATTGGATTTTTCCAGTAACTTCATAGCTGAGTCAGGTTTGTTGATCCCTGTAGCTGCTTTCTCTTAAATAATCTGCTGAATTGTAGAATGCACATCTGAGCAAAATGATATAAATACCACCAGTATATTTTATTTCTGAAACACCCTGGTATTCTAAATCACATGGTGATTTGAAAGTCAATGGAATGAAGCTCAGAAGGCATGAGAGAACTAGATTTACTGTTAATTTGATATTTAGAAGTGACATTTCATTCTGTATGTGGATGCTGAAAAAGCTGCCAAAACCAGGCTTTGCTAAAATATCATAATTACTGATTCCTCTAATCCACAAATACAACATTGTTTGATGAAAACAATATATCCTTCAGCCCCTTCACTTCACCATCTATTGTTCTATACCAGTTATTTATAAAAGGAAATGCCTGACTTTTAAAAACAGGATAGTTGGGTCACTATTTGATTAATTTCTTCTCCCTTTGCATTATCCATCCTGATTTAAACAGCAGGTCATTGTGTTCTGATTATCTCGTGTTTTAACCAGTCAATTCCTTTTGCTTTGGCCTTTTCTCTATCAAAATCAATCTCACCTTTTTTCTTCCTGCCCACTGCAAGAACCTCTATAGTTGCTACGCCACTGTGCTCTAAAAGCGACCCTTGCCTTGTCTGGCATACTGAGAGGAGTCATGGGCTAGTTGGTGTGTGAGGCAAGTGTGCATGCAGATGTCCATGGCCAGACATAGTGTCTTGGTGGGAAATCATTCCAGGATGAGAAGTCCAAGGGGTCACTCCCTTCACGAAGAGCCTCGGTGCTAACTGATAGCGCTGTGTTACGTGAGCTCCTGCCCAAAATGAAAATGGGTTCCAAGTGACTTCTGCAAGAGATTAGTAAAGGTAAATAAAGGTCGACTTCCTCTTTCTCCAGCTACTGTACAATAGCCATGAGCAGAATGTAGATAACACCGAATGTCCGTCAGCCAACCAAGCGGCAGGATGTAGCTAACCTTAGGTGACGGTGCTGTTGGATGGAGGGCACTGTGGATGCTCACGGGACATGGCTGTCTGAATTCAGTTTTGCTATTATGCGTACCAGACTTTCTGAGGCAAGAGTGCCAGCTCTCTTCCCTGTACCTCAGTCTCAGTTCTTCTTCCTCAGAAGGTCTCACCTGCTCCTGAATTGCAGGTATCCGAGGATATGACCGCTGCCTGCGATCAGTGCAGTTTGCCAGAGAAGCAGGATCATGCTGATACCAACAGCAGCACCCAGGACTGGTATATACTGGTATATACTGGTGCCCTTTCAGCCCTGGGCACCAGTAACCAGAGCTGCCTTCTGCTGCACTTCTCCCACCCAGCAGTGCTGGCCATCGTGGTCTCTCTGAAACCAGACTCATCTGGTTGGATTATACATAAGATGTTTCAGGCTGAGGACCTTCACATTTTTGTCACATGCTCCAGACTATTCTCATGCTCTCTGGGTTTGTGTTCAACTGCAAAACAGTGCTTGGAAGCTGAAGGAACCCAAGCTTTGTATGCTCTTGGTGAAGGGCTTGGCAGGGCACGAGTTGTGACAGCAGTATATTGTTCTTGCTTGGCTTTAAATCCTAGCCCTGCACTTCTTCAAGCAACTATCTGACACCCCAGAGCCTGGGAGGAAGGACGATGGCCCGCAGACATCTGATGGCACCTTTCAGTGGTGGTCACCGCGCAGGGCTGACCGCTCTCCAGTTTGGACCCACCTGTCATCACGATGACATGGCATTAGCACCACATTTAGAGACACTGGCAGGTCTGCTGGGGGTTTGGTGTGGGGCTGTCTCAGAACTCAGCCCTCTATAACAATATCAGTCTTCCAGGCTGCTTGATAAGGTTTTTAAGCCATACATTTCTTTCCAGAGTCCACCGTTACGAGAAACCTGTCTATCCTCTGCTAGTCCTGGCAGGTGTGTTAGCGACAGCCCACGTATACTGAAATCTGTGCTGTGCTGCCGAAACTGCTCCTCCAGGTGTGTTATTTTCATAATATAGCATTTAATTAGTGTTACTGTTTAACTTCTTTGTAGCAGATCTAGTTATTTCCAAAGCTGCTTGGAGCCTTTTGTCATGCTATTTTTACTATTTTTCCTCATCTGTTTAGGCTTAAGCACTCTGTGTATGATAAAAGATTGTTTTATTTTCCTGTAAAACACCTTGGATACTGAATACAACCCATATGGCAGTTTGAGGAAACAGCATCTCCCAAAGAGGGTGTTGAATGTGCACAAATATGTTCTTGTTTTTAACTAAGGGCACCTGCCAGAACCCTGCTGACACATCAAGTGTAAAAAAATATTTGGCATTAGTCATCTCCTCCAAAATTTCCTTGTAGATATTGGAAAATATTCTCTTTTATGTATTTGTTTAATTCTGCATGATATTTCCTGGTCCTCATGGCCACATCTATACTGGAAAAGTAAACAGACCATGCCACGTTCTCTAGTACTGAGGCCAACTGGACTGGATATGACCTGAGTCCATGCTAGTAAATTTGCTGTCCCTCAAAACAGTGACACGTTAGTAGGGATGGGAAATGATTTAATCTACATATAGAAACATAATTTGAAAGCACTAAGTCAGCAGTCAGATTGGGCACTGTCTAGCTGCCTTATAGCAAGAGGGAGGTGGCAAGAGCAAGAAGTGGGTATGTGATGGCAGGAGGAGAAGGAAAAAAGATGTTCATGTAAGTGACATCCTCTCCTCCCTGAGGGTGGAGGCAATCTGGGGGCAGCCCATATCGCTCTGAGCATGCTTCTGCTGCACCCTCACAGAGGGCTGGCCAGATCTTCTGAGTGAACACTCGACTCTGCTCTTCACCATGTTGGTCTGCATTGCCCCAGAGCACTTTGAGTTGTGCAATGACCTCGGAGAGGGCTGGATGCTCCTGGGCCTACCAGCTGTTCCCAGTCAGACCCAGAAGGTCATGAAAGAGTTAGCCAGTAGGTACCGTCAGGTCTACATAGTGACACCAGGGACAATATAAGAGATAGACAATCTGGGCAATGAGCATATTCAACACTTGCATTAACTCTTGTATTTATTTATGACTAGGGGAACTTTCTTAGGGCCTTTTTTGTGATGCTTTTCCATCTTTATTTCACACCATTATGTCCTAGAGGTTTTTCTTGATTTCCTAAGTATTTTATCACTTGGTCTCTTGGTGAGATGAAGAATCTGGCATATTTTTAAGTCAATGATAGTTTCATCAAAACATAATATATTGCGTTTAGATTTGATAAATTGTTTTATCTAAAAAAGTCAAGGGTTCTATGAATCACCCAGAGTGCAACAATTTGCTATTTTGTTTTATTTTATTTTATTTCAAAATTTATTCAAAGCTAAATTGCAATCAAAACAACTCATGTTAGAACAGAATTTCTTTATAACTAGGAGGTTTGATCTAAAACATTTGTTATACTTTTTTAACAAGTAACCTTGAGTACTGTATGCAAGACTGACTAGAATGTGAATAGGCATTGATTTAAACATTAACTTGTTTCTTTTTGTTTCTCTTTTGTACCTCTGCTCAACTAAATGCCTCTTTACAGATATTTATATGTATTGTTGGAAATCACCAAATAAGAATGTAAAACTACACGTGACAGTTATAGTTGTGACTTTAAATTGACTACTTCTAGCAGTAATCATTTAAGAGTTAATAGTAGCTATTATATCTAGCTATGTGATTATTTGGCATAGCCCTAAGTGATTGTATTCTATGTTTGCATCCAAATGGCTGAAAGAACCATAGTCTGTGAAGGAGCACACACCAAGCCCATCGCATACATGCACCTGAATCCTTAGGATTACTAGGACAAAAACCTGAGGCCCTCTTTTCCCCCAGCTTAGGTTTTGCAACATCTAAAAATTTTGTGTTGTCAGCACTCTGAGCAGTGGGGAGGGTGAGGCTCTTCCTAAGAGTACTTCATCCGTCGCAAGTTTGAGGTGGGAGCTACCTTACACCAAGTGTGAGGATGCTCCTGGACCATGCTCAGGGTTGCCCGTGTGCTTTGCAGAAGCTGAGTCCTGTCCCAGGAGCAGTTCCTGGGGTATGACATCGGTCCCCTGGGACAGACAGTCACTGCAGAGGTGTTTAAGGTGGCATACACTGTGCAAGCTGTGGGGCTGGGAGCAGCACCCAGGAGTGACCTGATGGTAACAGGGCTTGAATGGCAGCCGTGCCCGGTATGCTGGGCTGGGTCAGTGCCAGGGCTGCCACACCAGAACCACACTCCAACGCAGGACAATGATGTGCCCTGTCCCTTGCTCCTTTCCTTACGCCATACTTCTGTTTCCCACGCATGTTATTCCTGAGGAGACATCATCTTTTTCTGAATTATATCTGGAGCACTTTCAGTCTCTGGATTGGGTAAATGCGTTCTTCATGGAAACTGATGTTGTCTCATTGAAATTCATATAGGGTTTTACCTAGTAAATCAGAGATAATAGGTCTAATGCTGAGCAACTATCGGTATCGTCAGCTCTTCGTGACCTGGGGTAATATGAGGCAGGAATTTAATCTTCCCCCTCAAGCATGAGCTCCTCTTCAGCCCTGTTAGCTCCATCGCTGGGCTCGGGAACAGACTGTCGATCTGCGACGTGGTCTACGGGTCTCCGTCTGGGTGTCTTGTGGAGCTGACAGCATTCACTGAAACACTCTCCATAACCCTCAGCAACACATTCAGCTCTTCTGCTTTTCTAGGCCCTAGTTGCTTTGATGATTTAGTGTCCTCTTTGATTCTGGCCCCAGGCTTGGAAAAGTGAATACTGCCAACCTGCTTGGAGCCTACAGGGTATTTTACAATTAATAGCATCCCTATTGTTTCCTCAAAGACCACTTGGTATTTTCAGCCTGAACTTATCTTTGCTATTGTTTCATTTCCTCTTTGTTTCCTCTAACAGCCTGTTTTTATTTAACTCTATGTGGTCAGGCATGACATTGATTAAAGTGAGTTGAGTATAACATTTGAAGAGCACATGAACAATTGTCTTTACGTGGTTGCAGTGTGTCCACTGATACTTGCTTTGCATATTGCTCTTGCTGAACTGCCATCAGACCTGCACCTGCAGTCTGGTTCTAGCTGGAAACCTGCATATTTGCACCTCAAAGTGCCTGGCAGCCAGCGAAAAACTGGGTTAGTCAGTGCTTGGGCTGATGGCTTCCTTTTAGTGCTTTTTCTCGAAGGAAAATTGGCTCTGGTCTGAACATTTTCGGGGAATGTCTGCTTTTTGCAGAGAATTTTATTGAGGTTTATTTTTCCCAGTTTTCACCACCATTACTGCTCACTTTCCAACCAATATTAATCACTCCAACAAAAAATGCCGACCTCAGCCCTTGAAAGCGTACCCCCTTAGGTGTCTTCTTTATGAGCTACAAAAGTCTGCATGAGGTTGCCCAAACTTATGTTTGTGTATTTAACATCTCTCAAAACCTGGCAGATGTTACCCACTCGATCGTGTTACAGTGCACAGTTTTCAGGTGTAATTCTTACGTCTGGAAAACTTTCCCCTGCACAAAGTGTGGGCTTGCAGCAGGCTGATCCTTTGCTCGCACGATCTAGTGCTAATCTCTTGGCCCCTGTCCATGGAGCTGACTGAATCGCAGAGCCCTTTCTCAGAGAGGTATTTGTTCTGTTTCTTTAGTGAAGGATAATTAATAGGCTTTGGATTCCCACCGGCCACTTGAGCAAATGGATGGGACAGCAGGAAACAAGGATGAGTAACACCAGGGTAAGAAGTTCTTAGAAAGAGAAGTCCTCTTCTGTGACAATATTTTGGTTGCTTATCGCTTCTTCATGTACAAAAAATTGGCTTTCGAGCTATGATGCTAATAAAGGACTGATTTTTTTTTTTTTTTTGCCTCTAGCTCCCCTGGCTTTTCCTGAGCTTCCACCAGGGATTAATTTGGCCCAAAGCATCCACTCACAACTTCTATGGTTGCGGGGGTAGGCAGGCTTTCTGGCATGCGCTATGCCGAGTCATTACGAATTCGGTCTCTGGGACACAGCTGTGCTGGGGCTGCTGCTCTCTCTCACAGACACTTCATGCAGCCTCAGGCTGCTGACGCTGCTCACCTCCTCTCTGCGTTTCCACCTTGCCTTCCCTCCCTGGGCCAAAACACAGTTATCACCCTGCTTTGCTCCCTTTCCCTCTTTGGCATCTGCAGCAGGGGTTGCTGGGCTCCTGCGCACCGCCACCCTCGTGCCCCCCATGCCGTAGCTGCCGGCGGTCGTTCATTCTGCTGCGTCACGTGCAGCTTTCATTTGGGGACATCCTTGAGGTTGCTTCTTACAAAGCAATGATAGAGTTCGAAGCAGCACTGGATGCCTGACTAACACTTCTAGGATCTCAGGTCTTCCTTTGACAGCACTAATATATGAGAGAGAAGAGCAAAAACCTAGTTTCACAGGTTCAATTTTTGAGGCAGCCCTTTATAATATAATTGCTTTTTATCTGGCAATCCACATAAAAGAAAAATCTGATAATTGTGACTAGAAATAAACCAGAATATGAGCAGTTTATTCTCAGTGTTCTAGATTTTTTAAAAAAACACCTTAAAACCCCCGAGACAAAGATGTTTACTGCTATAAACAAACCAAATAATTCTTTGAGAACTATATACCCTTCCAGATTCTGTCAAAACCTATTTGCCATTGGGGAAGAAACAGAAAGAGGATGATGAGGGAAAGGTATGGCACCACAGACATTGACCCTGCATTCAGAACTGGATGCAGAAGGGAATTAAAATAAAACAAGTCCTAAATTTCCTTGGTGTGGGGGTCTAAATTAACAAAATCAGAAAGTTCTTCTGAGGTTTTTTAAAATGTGTAAGCCCCTAGTTTTATCTTATTTTTGTAACTTTTCCATCATAAAGCCAGATTTTGGTGGTAGCAGATGGATGAGAGTGTTTTCTCCAGACTTTCTCAGATATGTAGATACGTGAAATTTAGTTCTGACCAGCCATGAAAACACCATTTGACCAAACTGTGGCTTGTGATCCTCCCCTGGCTGTGGGTGTTACTGCTCTAGAACGGCATGTGAATTACACC
>NW_010271466.1:0-1510 GCF_000690775.1 Eurypyga helias
ACTGTGTCCCCTCTCCCTGACCTCCATTTAATCCTGACCCATAAGTTCAACGTACTTCTGAATATTCTCGTGATCTTGTGTAAAGTTAAAGAACTGTTTGGAATTCCTGCCCCATCTGCTACTGATGCTCAGTCCAGAGGCAGGCTCTTTGCAGCCACCCAAATCACCTTAATGCAAAGGGGGCCATTGCGGACGCGCGTAGTAGGCAGGGTGGAGTCCTGAGCCCACACGACTGCAACCACCACTACGTCACCTCCCATCACGACAACTCCAGATCCCACCATGGCTCTGCTTCCCACAATAGCTCCACACACTGCAGGGTGCAATGCAGCCATGCAAACCCCCATGTGCCAGTGGTATTTTCATGGCCAACTGGAACCAGTATCAGTTGCCCCAGTACAGAAAAAAAATGGACCTGCAAATCAGTCTATCTGGTCGAGTATGACAAGGTAGCAGGGCCATCCCATGAGACGGAGACATAGGAGGAAGCAGTAGTAACCACCTTATCCCTGAGCAAGCTACGGAATATCTGTAGAGACTTTAGCCATTGTCCAAGTGAACTTATCACCTGGCTGCTCCACTGCAAGTAACGTTGAATTAGAGGGCAGAGAAGCCAAGCTGTTGAGGTCACTTCCTGGAGAAGAGTGAACTGACAAAGAGATTGAAAGAAGGACACAAAATGTAAGCCTTTAGAGATGACTCCTGACACGTGTGAAGGAAAGGTGTCCTTTCAAGGAAAGTGTGACACATCACCCAGGAAAATGGACCACCATGGAGAAAGGCATCCAGTACCTGAGGGAACTAGCTGTGCTGGAGTTAGTTTACTGTGATATAAAACACAGGACTCCTTGACATTTTCTAGGTATTTATAGCTTAGTTAAAATTTTACAGACAGACAGGTTATCCTGCTCCAAAATGACAGACTGTAGTTAAAACAATTGATAACAGTCTGCACATTCACACGGTTTGTGCCAAAAAGACTTATGGAAGGTGTTTGTTGCTTGCTATAAAAGCAGGAGACTCTTGGGCTGACTTCTGAAGCCATATGGGTGGACATACCGCATAGGACCTTCCCAGTTACCGGAGTTCTCCAGGGGCCAGCTGCCAAAGGGCTTCCCAGCTGATCTGTGAACCCGGATGATGATTTTGAGGTGGTGATTGGTGATGCATATTTTTCTTAATCACTGCCTTGCTGTACAGTAATGAACTGGTGCATTGCTGTTCTGCTTATCTTTCCTTTCTAATTAATGCATCATTATTCTGCTTTTCTTTTCTTTTGGGTTGTCACTATGATATATATATAGTAAAGCGTATTAATCTTTATATATACATATGGAGTCTGTGATATTACTTGAAATCCTGCCATTCAGCAAGACACAGACCCTAACCACATCTTGGAACGTTGGTACCATACCAAAGATAAATGGGACTAAGGATGTTAAAACAGCAAATAATCAAAGCACAGTTACTTCAAACCAACAAAACTATCATGGAATCATAGAATCATGGA
>NW_010271467.1:0-24188 GCF_000690775.1 Eurypyga helias
TTCTATTTTTACTGGTGCTGCCTGAAGGAAAAGAATGCTGGCAAGCAGTGGTACTCTTGATGACCACCACCCTATACATTAATAAAACACTGACATTGTTTTAATTTTAACGGATAACAAATTGTCTTCGATGATGAATGAAGTATAAAAGTGCTTTGTCCTTGAGACAGTCCTGGAGGGAAGCCACAGCTCCTAGTAATCAACATACTTCAGGTGGCCTGTCAGTTTCATGAGTATTTATTGCTCTGTAAAATAACGTGTTTGGTTTTTTTCCAGTGTCGGTCAGTAAAGATCACCATACTTGGTGATGAAGGGGTTCCAGTGCAAGTTGATGGAGAGGCGTGGATCCAGCCCCCAGGAGTTATTAAGATCATACATAAAAACAGAGCTCAGATGCTAACACGAGACAGAGTATGTTGTAGAAAGTGTGTTACGAGATACCCCTACTAACATCGTTTCTGTAATAATTTGATTCAGTTTAACATGAATAAATAGTGCTTAAAAAAGTTTTCTATTTATATAATTATTTAGTTATATAATTTCAGTATTAAGATGGACAGATTATTGTTCTTTTATGTAAGTGATACAGCTCTTTGTTAGCTTTTATCAGTTTTGTTAGTGCTATTCCTGTATTCTTACTAATATATACAGTAAGAAGAATAATGGTCAAAATTTTATAACCTTCCTTTCTTTCTCTCCTCCTTCTCCTCCTCTTCCTTCTCCTTCTCCTCCTCCAGATGTGTTATACACAATTGCATACGAGAATTTTTAACACAGTTGCATAAATAGCAAAAATTCTATAATCTCCATCTTCCAGAATAACTGTCTGCATATTTCTCTCCCCTCTGTCCTGCTAATCCTCCCTCACCCCCATGACGCAGTTTCAGACACAAGCAGTATGTAGTCAGAAAGCCACTGGAGAGTTCACACTGGTCTAGGATTACGGTGTGAAAGGCCCCTCAATCCTGTGTCCACTAACGGCATGTTGAATTTAGGGTGGAGTTAATGGCATTTTAACTCTATTTTAGTAAATCTGTTACTTTTTCCCACTATTTTTAAGTTTGAATATGGTATTAGTTTCAGATTTGGATATTGCTATCTGCACAAAATGTGCTTATAGTACGAGTGTCTTTGTGTTTTTATTGTTTTGGAAGACATTTAATGAGGATAACTGGGGGGAGATAGAGCTTTTGGATGTGACTTGTTCTCTAAACTGAGTTAAAGAAGTTAAATGTCATATTATCATATTATTATTTATACAGTTGGGATTCTTTATATAAAATGTAAACTAAAATATCTTTATTCGTTAAATTAATTTTAACTAACATTTTATATGAATTAAAATTTATATAAAATATAAAAACAAATTTTAAACCTAGTAAGAATACTTCAAGTGCTGTGAACTGAATGTATAATTCATTTTGATTAGGCCTTTGAAAACACCCTGAAGTCTTGGGAAGACAAACAGAAGTATGATTCCTGTAAACCTGTCATTCGATCTCCCTTGTACCCTCAGCAGGCTGTTGAGTTGGCTACGGAGGAGGAAGTTGCACAGATCCAGCTGTGCTCACAAGCTGCAGAAGAACTTATTACCAGGTACAGTGAAATTAATGTTTGGTTTGGTAACCTAGAAACCAAGACTGAATTATTCATGCAAATGCATACATAGGCATAAAAGTGTGTATTGTCCCTGGTTTTTGAATAATGTTTAGTGTTCACTCTATCAGTTATTTTTTTAATCAAATTAGTTTTATGGTATTTTATTTTTAAGGCTTAAACTGTTAGTATATGTATTTCTTACGTACTTGTCAAATTTTATTTTCATATGTTTATGTATTTTTTTTCTTGTGAAAAATGACTTTCTGAGGGAGCAGTGGAAATGGAAAAGTGGAAAGCTTGTTTGCAGAGAGGTTTTTGATTGAAACTTGTCATTTTATGCAAAAGAAAAAATACATTTATTGAAAAAAAAAATCCCTTAGAAGTCAACAGTGTGGATGTATCCATCTGGCCTTAACTCCTCCTGACCTTATTTCTCCTTAAAGCCTTGTTACTCACATTTTTACTGTGAGCACTTTTCAATAAAACTGAAAGTTTGCTTAAAATATTGTACAAGTAGACAGTTAATACACCAACATTCAGGGAGCCCAAATTGCCAGATAAAATTTTCACACCTTTTTGCGTTCATCCACTCATTCATTGTCACTGCAGCTTTCTGTTTCGTTCCTAATGCTCAAAATCCTCATCTCTGTGCCCCTGGACACTTCAGTAAGATGTATGGGTTGAGATGAGAGTGGGCTGATGGTATAAAACTGATCCCACAGCCTTGCTTATTTTGAGAAACTACTTTCTTCCTGAGATGAAGGTGTTTTAATAAAGAAGACACTTCAGTTTTCACAGAATGATAACCTAGTTCTTTTTTAAAAGGGTGTTGTTTTTTTTTTTTAATCAGAACACTTTAGAAAGCTGCTGTTCAGTTCATCATGATAAATTATCTTAAGTATCAGAATCAGTTCTTGGAGTATGTGTTAAGCTGCGCTGGTAATGTAAGAAAGGAATTGAAGAGCTATATACTCTTTTTATAATGTACTGGTGACTTAAGTAGACATAGAAGAATAATTTAGGTTATAAATTACCCAAAGTGAAGTTTAGCCAAGACAGCTTAAAAACCTTACTGTTCTAGAGATTGTCCTGAGGTTGAAATTACAGCTGGACCTCCCATAATCTCAATGATTGCAGCCAATTTCAGTGTCACATCTGTAAAATAAGTGTCATGGGTTTTAAGGTAACTTGAAGTAAATTATCTTTACATGCTAGGATTTTCTTCTATAGTTTATTTGAATTAATAGCCTCAGCATTTTTTGGTACAATTTTTATGTAGCATTTGTGTCCTGATATAAATGAATGTGTCTCAGTATTTCATAGCAGAATAAATCATCTATGTTATGGATATCTTTTATATGAGGTGCTGTGTTGCTTTAAGAGATACTTGGAATTCAACTTTTGTTATAAAGAAGTGTTTCATGAATCATACCTTTGTATGTTTTCTCCTCTGATAATGTTGTGGTTAACAATTATTCTTTAAATGAGGTGAGAAATATTATTCTCTTTTTTTATATTTTTGTAGAATCTGTGAAGCAGCAAAAATACATGGCCTCTTGGAGCAGGAGCTTGCTCATGCTGTTAATGCATGTTCACATGCGTTAAATAAAGCCAACCCAAGGTTTCCTGAGGTAAAGGAAGGACAGAGATTTATGTATGAGTAAATAAGCTGTAATATCTGTGGGCATAAGCTTGTGACATGGGAGCTTTATTGTACTTCCTGTACTCATATTAAAACAAGTTGGATGATCAAAACTTCTAAATATACATACACATGCTCAAATTTAAGAGAAATTGCTTAACAGATGAATGGATGCTATGTCTTCTTCCCTTTTTTGTCACTTTTTCGAAGATGAAAGTAAAGGGAAAATTCTGATTCTGCAGATGCTCTCTAGCAGTAGGGACTCTCAGCCCTTCACATGCACCGGGAAACACCCCATAACTGATGAATTTGGTAGAGATCATGCTTAGTGATTCTGAAATTTATTAATAATACCAGGAATGGGAGTTAGGAGAACTGCCTTTTCACAGAGTACTCTTAAAGAGGAGGATCACCCTCCTGATGTTAGATCGATACGGTATCTGAGAAGGCAGTAGATGCAGTTTCTGCATTTAGCATTGTCCTCCCCCGCTGATATTTTCTGTTATGAACGCTGAATATTAGAAAGGGCCTTTAATGACACTTAAAATGCAGACCTTCTGCATGTTTTTGCAGGGGCCAGTGAGCAGTCAAAACGGAGATCACAGAATCACAGAATAGTTTGGGTGGGAAGGGACCTGAAAGCCCATCCAGTTCCAAGCCCCCTGCCATGGGCAGGGACACCTTCCACTAGACCAGGTTGCTCAAAGCCTCATCCAGCCTGGCCTTGAACACTTCCAGGGATGGGGCATCCACAGCTTCTCTGGGCAACCTGTTCCAGTGCCTCACCACCCTCTCCAGGAAGAACTTCTTCCTGATATCTAATCTAAACCTCCCCACTTTCAATTTAAACCCATTACCCCTATCCTGTCACTACAGATGAGGAGCTTGGATTAGGGGCATGGTAAGAGTATGTCTGTTGCCTTTTAGAAGTTGAGAATTTGCTCCATCTGCCACAGAGGTCCTCAGCCATGGGTGCTCATCCTACAGTGATGCAGCAGTGCTAATTAAATCAAGTGAGGTGATGTACTAATGCAGCTCTGAGCATGAATAACCCAAACTCGGGTCAGCAAGCAGCAGAAACAATAGGCAAAGTAAGCTCACGTCTGTTTGCAGACAACTGTGTAGGCAGTCTCTGTCCCCAGACACAGAGCAGAGGCATGACAGAGGCTGAACAAATGCTCTTACTACTTACAGGTCAATTCATAGACATTTTCATGCTTTACTGTTATCCAGGTGTGATGCAGAGAATGTAGAGAGGGTGGGGGGAAATCAGTTTCTTGGTTTCTCTCTTCACACTAGACAATCTAGGTGTTTTAAAGGATTGGACCAAAAAAAGATTAATTAGGTAGGGAGTGTCTGTGTCTAACGTAAGTTTTACGTATGGTGAATATATTGGTTAACCTTTTGCTTCTTCAAATATGGCTAGCAGCTTACTTCTGCAGAGGATAAGGTGAAAAGTTTGGATCATCAGTTGTTAAATAAGACCCACAACTTTTCTGCTGGCCTTTGTCATCCATACAAATCATGGGTTCATCTCATGGGTGGCTGGTCACTGGATGATCTTCAGGGCTGTATAAAGTGATATGAAATGAGGTTGGGGAAAAGACAGTAAATAGATGCTGCGTTTTTGTTTTCTGTTCTCAGAGCTGAAGAAGTTGTCAGTGTAGAGCTAAATTGATGTGTTTCTTCTAGTAGAGGATGCTTAAGATCTGTGCTGTAAGCCTAAAGAACTTATTCTGAGTCTGACTTGCATCCCTTCAAATAACTTTTATGCTTGTTATTCCCCAGAGCCTTACCAGAAACACTGCCATGGAAATAGCTGTCAATGTGAAGGCCCTACATAATGAAACTGAATCTCTGCTCGTAGGAAGAGTTCCTTTGGTAAGGTCACAAAATACGTGGGTTTATTCCCTCATTCAGATTATATGTGACTTGTTCTTTGCTGATTTTTTAAATGGGCACAGGGTTTATGACATGCTACACGAAACTCTGTAAGGCTGATTGGAGGATACTGCACTGCATTTGTGGTTTGGATTGGGATGAGTTATGAAATTCATGTCCTAGGTTAGCATCCATCTTACCTCACTTCAGAGATCTAAAAGGTCATTGCCTGGGCTCTTCTTTTCAATAATCAGTAGAGAGAAATATGTATCCCTGTTGAGGTTGTTCACGCTCAGCTTGGAGGCCTACCTTAGAAAAAGATAAATCGCCTTCTGGAGGTTAGCATTTAAGAGAACTTCTGGAGTTCTATTATGTGGCTGTCTTCAGAGTTCAAAGAAAATCTGGGGTGAGAGCGGTTTAGACTCACACATACTCAACTTCTACAGATCTAATATGAGCAAGTAAATCTCACCCTTGTTCTGATACCCGTCAGGAATTATTTTACAACCTTTAACTGGTAAGTGTTCAGTAGGCATCTGGTGGTGCTTGAAGACTTCACATCTTTTTCTTTGGCTAGTGTTTTGTGCCTAAAATGATGAAGACTGGTCAAGAGTTGTTGTACCTGGATATACAACTTGAAAATCTCTATATGTGACACTGTGAAGAGAAGAAAGATGTCAGTTTTTCTGTGTTGGACCAGTTTTACATTAAGATGATAGTAGGAACAGTTACATTTTACATTTGGATTCAAAAGCAGATTTATTACTAACTTACTGTTTATTTAAATGTAATAATTAAAAATGAGTCTCAATAGGATTGTGTTAATTTAGCTGAGTTAGGGTATGAAACTTACCTCTGCAGGTTCAGGTACCTTTTTACACAGGTGATAAATTGTACGAGTCTGTTCTACAGTAACCAGAAGTTAATATAGTCTGAAGACTAATAACCAGTTCCAGAAATAGTCAAAGATTAGGCTCATATGATCTATTTTATGAGTCTTTGGAATGGAAAGTTATCCATTAGATGTTTTTGTCCCAGAAAAGGGAAAAATACCTGCTCTTTTTTTTGAAGTTGCTATTACTAATCCCTGTATTTCAGATTGAATGGAGAATCAAAACAGGGAAATCTGTTAAAATTTTAAAATGGTTTAGGAAGAGGAGTTAGAAGAAAAGGTTTAAGTTGGTGATGCAGTACTAGGAGTAGTGTAATTTATCAAGGCAGTCTGGAAATAATCTTATTATGGAAACCTTCTCATTGGAACTTTACCTTTTCTACAGCCAGTTGTGATCTCATTGTGTGGTTGAACTGGTCCCTTATTCAGGCTCCAAAGCTTAATTTGATTCATTTTTCCGTTTCTGATTTTTACATGTTGTATTTCTGCTTCTCATTATGGTCTGTGCAAATGTCTTCATGAGTATACATCAAACCCATTTTTTAATAAAAAGGCTCTTTGGAAGATACCGGGATAATCTTCTGGAGATGTCTGTTGCACTCATTTGACATCGTGCTTGTTTAGAACTGTGTTTCACTGTGATAATAGCGAGGCTCCCTGCTTAATTTTATGTCAGGTATTTTATAAATGCTGAAGCTACGTTTATGTTGGTCCCTCTATTAATATAGAAAAAGACAAAATGTAAGGTGTGGATTGATGCATCAGCCACTGCCATCATACACTGTTCTCCAAATGACCTTTCTCCTCTGACAAAGATGGACCTTTTTTCTTTGAGGTCCTCCTCTTAGGCTTTTATTTGCCTCTTCAATTCTCCTTCACCCCTCTCTTTTGTGATCAAAGCTCCTGATAGCAGTAAATTGATGCCTTTATTGCATACAGTACTTGTTAAGCTTTTTCCTTGGTTGCCATTTACTGGCTCTTGAGTCTTTCTGTTATGGCTCCTGAAGGAGACAAAAGAAATGTAAATCCTTATACAAGGAGACTGTGACTTCTGCCACCTCCTGCAAGGTATGATTTTAAAAGTTCATACAACAGTAATAGCTAGGTGACATCAGAGAGTGAATTACCTATAAATACCATTTTTAGTGAAGTAGATGGGACAATGGAGCTGATTTGTGGAATCTCCCAGCTGGTTATGGCTGGAATACACTTTGGAAAAAAATTTTAAAAGTCACATTTTGTCTAGATATTTTCTAAAAGTACTTTTTCAGTTTTTTGCTTCTTTAAAAGCATTTCTAGTCTGGAACAGAACACAGTTTTCCAGTGTATTAAGGGAGAAGTATGACAGAATGCTTCATTTAAATTGAATGAAATTATCTGAGCTCACTAAAATCAAGTACTTTCATATTAAAAATTTAACTTGGGAAGGAATTGAAAAAACACTGAATCTTTGGTGTTTCATTCATAGTGTTAATTTTCCCTTTGGAAATCAGAAGTTTTTCCTAGATGGTCTAGGAGAATTTACCCTAAATTGCTGACTCCTCCTTCACCAGAATTGCATGATTGGTTTGGGTTTATTTCAGGAACAATATTGCTAATGCATACACTTCCCCACCATCAGATGAAAGGTTTCTTTTATCCTCAAGCAAAATGTTTTCCTTTGAGAATCAAGCAAAGACCAGTGCTTGTTGAGAAAGAGAGGAGTTTTTGCTTCACTCATTTATATAAAATAGATTACTTAAATAACTTTTAAAAAATGAAAACACGAGAACAGTTGTAACTTTTTGAAAGACAGGTGGGTATTCCATTGTGCTCCAAATATAACTGAACTCTTCATATGGGAAAAAAAGGGAAGGCAAACAAAGGATCAGAGTCTGCTTATGGGTGCTGAATTCTGTGAGCTTTAGAAAAGAACACGATCACAAGAGGGAGCTTACATTTCCAGTATTGCTATACTGAACAGCAATATCTCACTGAAGAGGGTTTCTCCGTTGAAAGGTGATAGCCTATGCAAGCTGCTGAAGCAAAGGAAGTGAGTTTTTGTTAGGCAGGATAAATTAATGGGGGCTTGTAACTTGTCGCCAAACCCCAAGAACATCAAAGCCTTTCCCCAGCACTAGCAATCAAAGATTCTCTTACAACTCCATTTTAAAAATACATTCACTAGAATATTACTTAATTAGATCCTTTCAGAAGGATAGTCTTCACTGCTCTGGGACTTGTTTTACTTCAAAGAGAGAAATAGATGTTCAGATTGCTTTAGTAGTGATTCCAAGGAACTCATTCCAGGATTGAACCTCAAAATGGTATTTCAGCAACACCAGATAAGCCAAAACCAGCTTTGCCAGCTGCCTGCCTTACCTCTTCCTCACGTTTGACTCACACAGCAGCAGCAGAATAGTTTTCAAAACGGGATTTTGAGGAAAACTGGTACCTCCATAGGGTTCTCAAAGTGTTGATAGAGCCAAATTCCTTTAGGCCAGCAAGTCCCAAGATTTTTACACTGCTACCACTTTCTTTTCCTCTTTGACCTCCCATCTGCGGCTGCAATCATGTCCCTCTTCCATGCCTGGTCCCCGTTCTTCCCACCCTCAGCTAGCAGCAGTTGCTATCACTCCATGTCTCACCTGTTTAGAAGGAGTAGTGCAGATATTGTATCCTCGCTGGAAGGCTTTTGGAAATGGATCATCTTTGGTAAGGTCCATTTCCTCTTACTTGACGATGAGAGAGTAATCCATCACATGAAGACATTTGCAGATGATAACTCAGACGTACTACCATGTATTTAATTTTTTTACACCACTTTTCATACAAGGATTTTCCAGGCTCCTCTTCTTCTGCTCAAGTTTTATCTCCCTTGTGCTGGTAGTCTCCATTTCTAATGTGTTCTAATTGGCGTTACCAGATACCTTTGGCTCTTTGGAGACTCAGGAGTCTGGTGAATGATGACAGTGATTGACAGCAGGTCTACACCAAAAGTCTCGGCTGTCTCAGTCATCCCTTTGTGGTTGGGGCCATACTAAATGTAGTGTCAGGGTGGTCTGACCCATCTCTGAAGGAAAATCTAATTTGGTAAGATTATTTGTTTACACTTACTGTGAAGTAGTCATCTGTTTGTGTGTGGCAACAATATATCTAGAATTCAATGTTATTATATTAACAAAACTAAAAATACTTATTTTCTGGCCTGTTTATGAACAGCAGTTAGAAGCCCCTCATGAAGAGCTGTTGTCTGATGCTTTGCACAGCGTAGAAATAGAGTTGAGAAAACTTGCTGAGATACCTTGGCTTTATTATGTTTTTCAGCCAAATGATGATGAGGTAAGTTTGATTTGAATACTTCCTGTTTCTCACTGAACTTAATTTTCTTTCGATAGGGACGAATAAGTTAGAAAACATCGTGATCTGGAGAGGCAGGTTCAGTAGTGATGCTGGATCCTTTCTGTCTGCTGTGAACAAGCATCCAAGCTTAAGGCTTTTTTTGTGTTTCCTTCCCTTTTGTGAATGTCAGGGTTTTGGATAGTTAATTAATAAATGAAACAAGTATAGACTGAAATCCTAATGTTATTCTTTACAGAAGTAAATTTGGTCTTGGTTTCTGAGATTCACTATGAATTCCCATGTCAACCATATATTTTAACTTGTTTTCCATTAATTAAAGGTAACTATGTTACCTCTTCTTTCATGCAGGATCCTCCTCTGGATTATGCTAAAAGAAACAACAGAAGTACAGTGTTTCGCATAGTGCCAAAGTTTAAAAAAGAGAAAGTTCAGAAGCATAAGACCAGCCCTCAGCCTGGTATGTGTTTTGAAATTACAAGAAAAATAGTAGCATTTGGGGAAAATGTGATTTTATGGGGTTTTTTTTGTTAAGAGCTGACATGATGCTCTTTATCTAAAAGTCAAAGTGAAAAGCAACTGAGCTAACTGGCATCTTCATTATGGTGAAGATTTCTTTCAGTGCATTTAGAAAGCATTCAGTAGGACCCCAAGGCTTCCAAGTGAACCAAAGAACTAGTGTGAAAATATTTAGATAGTTTTATCATGCAACAGGACCTGTGTCTTTGGTGGTGTAGCAACTCATAGCAACGCCAAGTTGTAGGTAAACACGTTGTTTCCCTGTGAAGCTCCAATTCAGGTGTTTCAGGTTAGTTTCAGAAGGTGCGCAGTAGCTTTTATCACACTGGTTTAATTAACCAGTTATTCTTAAATTTCAGATGTGTTTTAAGTTCAGCAAGTGAGACAAAGCAAACAAAAAACCATGATAGTCAATACTGATTTTTTTAATTAGAAGTTGAACAAACTCCACTCTCCTCTCTTCCCACTCTTATCCATGAACTTATTTCCTTAAGATTATGTCCAGGAGTTAATCAGTGATCAGATGGTCCTAAAACTATTACTACATCTTTGTCTTTTTAATGGACAGTTGGTCATAATCTGCAAGATCTTGCAGTTGTTGATCAGACTTCAGTGTTCAGATTAGACTTCAGATTTCACTTCAATGTAAAATTGATCAGCATTGAATGAAGTTGCAAGATTAATAGCAATAAGTAGCATAACTATTTTTTTTTTTCAATAAATGTGGTCTTATTAGGACTAATGTGGGCAACTGACCTTAGAGAACAATGTTTTACAGAGAGCTTATTAATGGCCTGTGTAACACAGGAGCTTAAAGAATACTTGTTGCATTAATTAAGAATACTAGAAAACGTTAATTAAAACTGGACTTGCTTGCTGCCATTGCTATATTTGAGGTATGGTTGATATTTTAATTTCACATGGTAATTAGTTTTTGAAGGCTTCTCCCCTCCCTGGATGACTACTAATAAATTAATGGTATAAAGCAGAACAACGTTAGTCTTTGCGTCACTGATCCTAAGATGGTTTTATGTGAATTTGTTGGGACATGAGGTTTTCAAGGCTTTACTGAAGAAACTGGAGTAAAGCTGAAAGCATGGCTGCAAAGCAAAGAACCCCAACTTTGTTTAGATACTTTCTCATGTTAACTGCTAACCTGTAACCTGCATGTGAAACAGAAATTGTCAGTTTTTGTGGAAATGACACCTCTAACCTTTCCCTTCGCTAGCACGGCAATTCTACTCTGTTTTCCACTCTCTTTGGCCTAACCTTTGCTTGTGATGCATTTGAGCATGTAGAAATTAAGGGCGTTTTGCTCTTAACTTTGGTAGTTCAAAAATGGGGCACAGATGAAGTTGCTGCTTGGCTGGATCTGCTCAGTTTGGGAGAGTACAAAGAAATCTTCATCAGCCATGACATCCGAGGCTCTGAGCTTTTACATCTGGAAAGGCGAGATCTTAAGGTATTTCCTTTGTGCTACTTTTCTGCTATTGACCATTTTCTTTGACAAAACAACAACCAACTTTTCTTCTTTCCCTGCACTTGTTATGTGCTTGTAGCTTGGCTTACACTGTGCAAATATGCAATAAACTAATACGTGCTGTCCTTTGGCCTGGATTTCTGAAGTGCTGACTTGTACTCGCAACCAAGAATTTCTGTGGTTTTTGCCATTTTATGTAGAATGATAGCATTATGGTTTATGTCAGAAGACATAGGAAAAGCACATTTGATATCGTACTGACATCAGTGTGGTATAATGTTATCTTCAAGAGTTCACTGTTCCCATTAAATAGGATCAGTATGGATCAGTTGAAGGTGGTGGCACTAATTTTGAATCTATCAAACTGCAAGGTCAGCAACTACGAGCAGCTGACCTGCTTCAGGTGACTTATTGTATATATATATTGGATGTAGTGGGTGTGTGAGAGATTAGCAGCATAGTAAATTGAGGCATTGGACTTATGTTGGTGTTTGTATGTCAAATAGACCTTTGCAATAGGTTTTCTTGTCCCCGACCAACCTCTGCCTGATTTTAGCTATATAGGTGTAAAAAAAGAGAACTTTCTTTTGTCTCCAAGACTGTAGAACTTCCTTCCTCTAAGACCAGATTGATAGGTTTTGCAGGGAGAAATGTTACCTAGCAGTGTGAGGCTGTTATTTGAGCTCGCTGGCCTTTTTTCAAGAATTACTTAAGTGCATCCATTATATGTAATAGAGGCTGTATCTTTGGGGATTCATTACATTACTTTTTCCAGGAACTAAATAGTAATGAGTCTTGATAATGTGTTTTGCAACTGCTTTTAGCACATAAAAGAGGAAATAGGATATTGTACATATCACAAACATTTAGAGTGCAAGTCATCGCTCTAGCCACAGTGCAGTTGTCTCCAGATAGAGGCAATACTTTCATACAGATGTGCCATTTTTTGTGAAGCTTCTTACATACTACGAAATCCTGACATTATAAGGTAGTGCTTACATTGCGTGACTGTTGCAGCAGAATGCAGCTGCTGAAGATACCTCTGTTTGAGATGATCTGTTTAGGTGTTGTGTATTATTTTACCCTTTGGTGTTAGTTTGCCTAAACTTCTTTCCATGAAAGTTAAATGCTTTTCTGTCAGGATAGTTCCTGACATGGAGGGTCAGTTTCAGGACAATCCCCCTCTGCAAAACTTTAGAAATAGAAAACTCTGCAAGCAGTCCGCCACAACCTTCCATTGATGGATGTTGCAAGTCCCTGGTTTGAGTGGGCCCTGAACAAATTTGTATTTAACTGAGAAACTCAGCATGACGTGATGCATAAGTTTGCTATAAAATGTTAAGACATCTTAATTTTTTTAAAAAAAGTCAAATTTTCTGGAATAAATAATAGTAAGATTGGTCTTTTAAACTAGACATGCCTTATTGCAGCCTTCCAGTACCTGAAGGGGCTACAAGGAAGCTGAGAGGGGGCTTTTTGCAAGGGCCTGTAGTGACAGGACAAGGGGTAACGGGTTTAAATTGAAAGTGGGGAGGTTTAGATTAGATATCAGGAAGAAGTTCTTCACGGAGAGCAGAGCATCCCTGCTGCTAAGATTCATGCTGATTCAGCATAGATCCAGCCTATGCCCTGAAACATCTAAAATCTTGTGTTAGAGCCTACAGAGACAGACTCTTACTCTCCTGTTTAGTGCTGCCTGGAAGCACGTATGCAGGTTTTAAATTGCTCAGCATAGCTGGGCGAGGAGTTGCTCTACACGAGGTGCCAAGGGTATATATATCCTGTGCTAGCAGACGTCTTGCGCTAGAATCATCCCATCTGCTCGTTAGCAGAGCTGAGAGCTCCCCCAGCGGTGCTGTTCGAGAGGTAGGCCAGGCTTTCGGCCAAGCCTGGCTTGTGCACTGTGTAGCAACGCTGAATTTAGATAGCACAGTTTAGCACTTGCCCTGTTCATTACATACGGGGCGCGATCTCTGCAGGGAACCAATTAAGGGTGGCTCAGGGAGCCTGCAGTTTCCTGGCCAGTGACCTGGATTGGTGTCAAGATGTGTAATATGGTAGCTAGGAAATGAGGAACACGTCACAAGCAGCCCTTTAATTTTTCCTCCCTTTGACTGTCGAGGTGTGCAGATGAGTCGTCAGTGCTTTTGTGAGCTATAATCTGTCTACAGCCTCTCCTCCAGTGCAAGGCCTCTGCTTCCTGCCAAGCTAAATGGGCTCACCATTGATTCACAAGCTCTTAAGTCATGTGCTTCGATTTACTTCTATTACCTCTCATGTCTACAACGGAAAAAATCGTTGCCTGTTTTAATTGAAACCTCTGTGCCCTCCTTTCTTTCTGTAGTCGAAAGCAGAGACAAAAAGCAGTAGGGAAAAGGGTTTGAAGAAGCTCGCTGTTTGCACACATCACTGAAATAGATCGATATGCTCACTGAAGAACTGGACACCTCTAATTATATTTCTGTGTACCTTGTGGGTCCCACTCTCAGCTCTGTGTGGCAACTGGCAAACGGAGAACACCACCAAGAGGAACCAGATTACCTCTCCCCACCCAGCCCCTGCAGTAATACCTTTTCTCCAGCCTACTATGCCTTATTTTATTTAGGGGCATCTTGAGCTTTTACACCCATGTGATTTTTATTTTGCTTGAGGAAAGCTGGGCAGTGAATTGCAAACTATTCAGTAGAAACTGTAGAAAGAAAGCTTGTTGTGACTCACTTTTTGACCTCATTTTACAAGCAAACGTGTTGAAAATTAGACTGATTTTTCTGAAGTAAACGCTGGTATTCTTAGCACTGATAACTGTGTCCGTAGACACACAGCTTAGTAATAGTCAGCACTGCAACACATTTGGTAGGACGAGGATGATGTCTCCTTAGAACTCCACAGCAATGCTAGTTTCCTTGGAGAAAGGGTTTCCATGCCTCGTGTCGGCTTGGTGAGCTGAAGCCTGTGCTGAGAACGGCAGGATTTCATCTCTGTGTTTCGCAGTAGCGTGTTTTGAAAAAGTTCTTGCATGGAAAATGTTTTGTAGGATTTGTTAGGCTTAGGCATGCTAGATGGCTTTTGCCACTGGGAATGCAAGTGGGGTAGGCTTCTCATCTGGAAGAACTTAAGGAATGTATATATGAATTGCTTGGCAGTGTTACACTGCTGGGACATTTGGCCAAAATCTATGGGGAAAACCTGGTATAAATAGGTTCTTGGATAAGCAGATGGGCAATCACCATAGTATAATGCAGACAACGCCTGAAAAGTGTTGCAAGAATTGTGATCAGCCTTTTTGTTGCCCAAACTTTTTTTTTTTCCTTTTGAGCATTTTTTGAGCCTTATGTGTTGAAGGCCTAGAGTGGCAAGGTGGCTAGGGAGAGCAGAAGAAGAGGTGATTCTGTTGTTTTATGGCCATAGCTGGGGAAAAAGAAGGGCTATTTTCTTCCTCAAACTCTGGCTGGAGTCTTGTCTTCAAAACTGTATTTTAGTCAAATTGGTTTTTTGTTAATTACAAGTCAGTTAAGTAGGGACAGATAATGTAGAGCATGGTGAAACTCAGGAATGCAGAGATCTTTGGGGATTTTGCTGTTGTGAATGATGCGTCTTATGCTGCTCTAGCAGATCCTTTTATTCTGAGAGGACAGAATTTCTGCAAACATTCCTGCACCAGTAGTAAACTGAGAATACTTAGTTAGCATCTAGTGTCAGTAATGTATAAATCTTCATTTCCTCCAAATGATGCTATTACACAGCATAAAAATTCTGAGTTTTTTTTTGTTGGTTGTGGTTGTTTTGTTTTGTTTTGTTTTTTTCCTGGAAGTGTGGCAGGATTTATCAGAAGGGTCCCCAAAATCATGGAAAGGCTCTCGAGGCTTGCTGTTGTGATCTACATTACAGCAACTTCAACTCAAACAGAAATAAAACTGAAGTCTCTTGCCTCTGAAACATAGGCGTCGTTGACAATACATTGTGAAGGCTGGTGGAAAAAAGTGGCTGAGTTTTCTGGGAGTTTCATAATATGATTCTTTCCTCTGATCTTTGAAATCTGGCAGCATCTCGCTATGTTGCTTATCCAACAGAAGTTCTGTTCATGAAAAATGTTTGTTCTGAAGAATTTGCAACTTCTTAACCTTCAATACATGTGTGGCTTCCTGTGGTTTGGAAAGTATCCTTATGGGTTTTTCCTTGTGGAGAATTTCCTCCACATAGCAGCTAGGCTATTTCAGTAATTTCAGTAGTCGTGTGTGGTTTTGATTCATTGGAAAATTAAGTTTAGCATAAACAAGAAATCTAAATTTAGATTTAAATCTAATTCTCCAAATCTAAAATGCTGTGTTACTGTCATCGTGGGATAAGTTTAACAGCTGCTACCTACATCACTTCTTTCAACTTAAAAATTAGTGCTACATTTCTGTATGTGTTAATTAAGTGCTTATAAATTGATGTGACGTGGAAAATCAGGTTTTTTTCAGATAGGTTTATGAACAACACTTGCCCAGATACTGCAAAGGATGGTCAGGTATTTATAGTACTGACAGTTTTCTACTGAACAAACAACCTTTTTTTTTCTTTTTTCATGTCTAACATAACTGGAATTCAATCTTGACTCTCTGAATATTAATCCACTTCTTTAATCTGTGTTGTGGTACCTTTACAATAAAATAATTAATTCATGCCCATCTTACCACCTCTTTCTTGCTTTGGAGAAATGAAAAATGAGTTGCGTGCTAACGCTTCTAAGTAACACAAAGTGTAGATTTCCTGAGGTTTCTGACTGTAGAAAGGTAGATACAGTCTTTGTGCAGAGTGTGTATAGAATATTTTGTTTGGTTTCAATTTTCGCTCTGTATGAGAGTAATAATTTCAAGCTGCTTAATTACAGTCCCGTCCTTTTCATGTCTTTGTAATGGAAAATCTTCTTATTAAAATGAAAGGATTTCTCTTTCAGAAGAATAGATAGTGGACCTTTTATTTATTTAATCACAATCTAGTTACATAAGGCTGTGAGGGTGGTGAGGCACTGGAACAGGTTGCCCAGAGAAGCTGTGGATGCCCCATCCCTGGAAGTGTTCAAGGCCAGGCTGGATGAGGCTTTGAGCAACCTGGTCTAGTGGAAGGTGTCCCTGCCCATGGCAGGGGGGCTGGAACTGGATGGTCTTTATGGTCCCTGCCAACCCAAACCATTCTGTGATTCTATGATTCTACAAATAACTAGTGTTTGAATCTGCCACTTGCTCAACATGACTAACATGAGGATTTTAAAGATTTTTTTTTTTTTTCCAAAGCTGGGTTTTATGGATACGGTAAGCAGGTTTCCACCAAACTGAGCTGAAAATTCATTAGCGCAGTTGGGGATCATTAGCACAGGTGGGCATCCCATTCTGCTTCTCTGACCACTGGACCAGTCAAAATTGAAAAAGGGTGATGCTAAAGCTGTTTTTAATGCTGCAAGAAGTTTGCTGCAAAAATTTCTTTTCTGTTGTCACTCATACAGAGGTGGGTTTCAGAAACCGGTATGGGAGATGTTTCAGTTGATATGATTGCTTTAGTGGTGGCTACAAGGAGATTTACGCTTGTGCTTTTATATTTTCCTTTGGGATGTGACTGTCATGTTCTTGAGAAATTTCCTTCCAGCTCTCTAATGGAGAAGATCCATGTTAGGAGGTGTAGCCATTTTTGGAATGAAAAACAAATGCTTACCTGGTCTCTATTGCTCTCTGAAGGGAAGTTGTCCTACATGTCTGTAGCCCTTACATCCACTTTCCCTCGAGAAACTGGGTATGTGTGTGTTTGTTGATTAAAACAGACATCTCAGGGCCTCAGATCAAGTGACATTGCTGGACAGAAGCGCTAATCCATCACATCCTCCCAAGCATTTTATTGCTGTGTTAGAGAGGAGGGGGAGATTGTTCTTTTTTTGCTAGAAATTGTGAAAGGTTTTTGTACTTACAAAGTCAAGCGAAAGGTGCTTTTGACAGATACTGCTGTGCTTTGGGTTGCCATTATTGCAGGTAAGTAATTTTCTGGCTGCAAGACAGAGGGAGATTCATTGTACGCTCTCAACGATTTTTTTTTTTGTTAGGCAACACTTGCTAGTGCCACAGAATCCTTTCTGGTTAGTGTTGATGGCAGCGAGCACATTTCTAGACATCTGTTGCATGGCTAGATCATAATCAAGGTGAGGGTTTTTTTCTCCTTTTGTAAATAAAGTTTCTTCTGTTTCTTTTGTCTCTCTTTTTCTCTCTTTTTTTAATTTCTATAGGACCTGGGGATAACGAAAGTGGGCCATATGAAGCGAATTCTCCAGGGAATTAAAGAGCTCGGCAAGAACACCCCTTTGTCTGAAGTGTGATCACGCTGGTGCTCTCCCTAGAGAGAGAAGGGAAAGTTGCTGGAGAAGCAGAGCTGTTGCAGGCACTTCGCTGTCTTTGTAGTTTACTCTGTGGAAGAATAAGCACTGGTGTGTTTGTACAGGCTAGCGTCTCTGAATTCTTGTCTGGTGAAGAGCTTGCTGCAAGAGTACAGATGGATTTGTGCCAAAAAGAAAAAAAAGAGGAAAAGGCGATATGTTCTGTGAAGAGGTTTGCTTGCTGTGCAAACTTGGCCAGTTCGGATAAGCACATTTTGGTAAACCGGTTGGTTTCTGGTGAACTGCACTGACTGGAAAAATATAATTGAGAACCGATCGCTTTGCTTACCTGCAGCGCAGTCCGCCTCTCCTTAACACGGCGGCAGGATACCGCTGTACAGCCTGAGGTTGTCCGGTTATCCTTCCCAGGCGTAGCTTCCTGAAACCTCCTGTCCAGGAGTCCGAGAGGTTCTGGAGGTTTGACACGTGAGCCTACAGTGCCGCAGGTACCCAGCACTCACTGGCCACGCAGAAGGGGGAGAGCTGCCTTGGGATACCATGAATGCAAACTCTAGTGCATGGTGTGCCTGCCCGAATCGTCCGTTGTTCTGTTGCATGACACCTCTGATACTTAAAAACACTTGAACAACTTTTATATCGGTTTGAATGAGATTTAATTTATTACTACTTGAGTGTCTTTATTTTATTTTTTTTTTTCCGTTTCAGGCACTTTTCTATTCTTCAGTGTTGTGTTATGCCTAAAATGTGTTCTACGGCAAAGGATGCGTGGGTGTGGAAAATTAGCATTTGTGCCATATTCAGCAGATTATATGCATTATATATGATTGAAACACTGTACAGTTAGATTTTTAAATATACTGTGTACAGAAGGTATATCAGGTAACTAACTTATGAGTATTTTTGAAAGACCGGTACCTCACAAAAATATCGATTGGCTTCCTGCATGGAAAACGATAAGGAATTTTCTCATGGTGCATTTATTGTAGTTATTCAGTTATCTTAAACATCTGTAGCATATTTGAACTTTTAGGCACTAATGGTTTTATTTATTCTATTGTTCAAAAAGCAGGTTGAAAGATTAATGGAAAATTTTTCCGTAAAATTAATTTTATTTATCATACATAAGAGTTTTACAGTGTAGCAGCTGATTTGATTTTTGTGGGGTAGGCTTTTACTCATTGCCAATTTACTATTAATTTAAAAAAGTCTCTGTATGCATTTCTTTACAAAGGCATCAATCTGTTTCTTCTTGGCACTCCTACATCGGTAGGTCATAAAAATTTTAAAAACCAACTGTAAGGTTTTACACTATGCATGCAAAAATGAATCACATGCAAGATAGTAATCCATGAGTATAAACAGGTTAAAAAATGAAAACCATCTTTGTTTAGAAATTGCGTTAGACGAGAACGTACAAGGTTATTTACAGTTTACTTAAACAAAACTTAGCTTCATAATTGAATTTCCTGGTTATTTTTTCACAAAAACATTAATCTAGTAGAAAAATAATTTGCATATAGCTACAAAAAACCTACTTAAATGTTTGATATGAGATGATGTTGCACCATCTGCCAGAAAACTTGCACAGAATCGCTGTCTCCTTGCCGTTCCTAACAACGTGTCATTGCGGCATGAGGAACGTCTGTCTTTCACTTAATCGACGAGCTTTGACATTTCCTTCAGGTTAAAGAGTATCTTAATATCTATTTATGTTTTCCTCGTAGGCAGCAGAGTGAGGTTTCATTTGTTTTCTCCAAAGTTTATTTTCCCCGTTTAAAGGGGCCAACGTCAAGTACTGTGTCCTGGTTTTGCCCTCCCTTTCTCGTGAGTATGAGGGGAGTCATCCCTTGGAAAGCAGATGGGAATTGTCCCTTGGAAAGGAAAATCTATACCCCACATTCTTTAACTTAAAAAAAAAGACTCCAAAGGAGCAAACCAGGCGTCATTTATATCCAGTTATAATACTATGTGCTCTTGCTGCTGTACGTTCAGCAATTCCGCTGCGGGAGCTCTGTGGACATAACTGGTTATTCTGATAAGCAAACAAAAGTAAAAGGTTTTCCATTAGGTTTTCCATAAAAAACAACCCAAAATCCCTTCAATTTTATAGTATGATTTTCATGCTATTGTATGAAAAGCATACGCAAACAATGGGAAGTTAGGCAAACAGTGGGAAGATTGTATATTTTTTTTTTAATGTACTTGACATTCACCCCTTTAATGATGTTCAGGTGGCATCTGTCAAGTCTTTGCAAGTTGTATTTCCCTCTCTGTTTGTTTCTCCATAAACTATGCTATATTTTAACATGTGGGAGCATTCGAATCTATGGATGCTGTGGTAGACTATGTAGTTAATCTTCCTGGTCGATCCGAGGACATAATATATGGAAGAACTTAACTTTCCTTTCCTGACTGTAGGATACACTCTCTGTACTAACTTTCAGCCTTGCTATATGCAATGTGTTGAGACGGGCTATCGAACAGGATCTCTTCAGGTCGCTGCGGTGGTCTATGCTGAGCATATTAAAAAATGGGAGATGCTTTTAGGCAGGGAAAACGGCCAAGTGGTGTTTGTAACACAACGTTCTTATGACACTCTTCAAGTTACCTCAGTACAGGACAACTGATCAATCGTCTTTGTATACTTAGGGTTTTTTTAAATGACCACCAAAGAATTTAACTTTGATTGTCCTAAGCAGAAGGTTTTTTTGAAACATGCAAATAGAAAATTGTAAGTATCATTTATGCTGTATTTACTAGAAGCCCAGGGGAGCAAATCTTATGCAACTCAATGCCTTAGACTAGTGTTGGCTACCAATTCCAGATGCGTCTGACAAGGAGGCTCAAAATATTTTATGGGGTTTCTCTGCTGAGATCATGGGTTGTAACTGTGTTTAGCGATGTGGCTTTTCTAAAGAAAGATTTTGAACACAGCGTTACTATCTCATGATCATTATAATTTCCAAGTATTGGTTTTTTTCCTTACTGCTGTAAAAGCACTATCTCCTAGAGCTAAAGGCAGACATGGTTGTGTTTTAAATGAACTGAATTCTCTGTAATGTCATCCTGATGTTTAAAGCGCTTCAAAGCACGCATCCCACTGTTTCAACAAAAATAAGGTAAATACGTCCCCAGAAGTTCTCTTTTAGGAAACAACTTATCCCGGTAGGTCAACATGTTGGATTCGGCAAGACAAAAAAATCACTGTACAAAATTTACTGGATGATTTCTTTTTCCTAGTTGAGTACAATTAATTTCCATTGTCAATCAGCAGCCTTAAAATCTGAAAGGATTACAAAGCAATCAGCATTTTTTGAACTGGTTGGTATTCACACAGGTGAAACGCCCTACACCTCAGAAAGAGGACGAGAAGGAATGCATGCTTTGAAATGGCAGCAGACTGCTAAGTGCATGCTTCTGTTTTGTCATTTTTAAATAGGATTTTTCCAGCTTACTCTGTTCAGTTGCTGTAGCATCCTCTGATTTGGATCATGCAAGTGTTGCCTTTATAATGCCTAATGCCTTCTTCTTAAAAACTGAATGAGGTCAGGCAAACTCGTGGTTGTAGGTGCTGGGTTTTTTTTACAAACCTTTAAAGAAAAAACTTGTTCAAGAATGAAAATTTTTATATGAGAGCAATTGCAAATCTTCCTTATGATACGTTTTTGTGTATTTCCCCTTAGCTACTATTTTTTGTCCCAAACATCTTTCTTTCAAAGAAAAATATTTTAAACTTGGAATATCAGTAAAACGTAAAGCATGTGATCAAAAATGCCCCCAGACTACTTCAATCCAGTATTTCTTACTTTGAGACTAGATCCTGTAAATAATATATTGAAATCATCTTTGTCTCTCCATCCCTGCGCAAAGAAATTCTGACTGGGATGTCATACAACTCTAATTCAAACAAGAGCAATTGATTTTTTTTTTTTTTTAAATAATGGCCCATTTCATGTTTTCCTATGCTTTTTGCAGAGAAATAGATAATCTGCTAATTTTGACTTTGTAATTGAACTCAGCGATGCTAAGTGACTTAATGAAAATTTCATAATGCTTGGATAATGAGCAGATCTTATTTCAAGGGTACATTTATCAGTGTTCTTCAGTGCATCTGGTCTTCCTTTCTGGAAGACTGGCAGGAGATCCTTTTCACATGTAATGGAAAATTAATATATAAAGCAAACATGGGAGGATGTTGCACAGTGCTACTTTAAAAAAAGCTGTAAAACTACATGTATACATAGATAATTCCACAATGGACATGTGAGACAAAACCCACCACAGTGATTCCATTTTGCTCAATGCTTCCTATTAATGATTGCATTACTGGTGTTTGCTACTGTTTCTCCATTGCTCTCTGTGCCCTTAAGTCTTAACTTCTTGCATACAAGTTTGACAGCTCTGGTAACTAACAATTAGCAGTGCAGAAAGCCGTTGTGGAAGGTAGAGTCACAAGTGACGTATATTGGTGAGGGTAAGTGAGCTGGAGCACTACATTCAGCTTACAACCAGGAAATCATCTTGTCACTCCTGTGAGCAGGAGCCACAGAAATTATATGAGTAATTATAATATATTTTTTCACCCTGATAACATTAGTACCTCTCAACTCCCACGCCTGAGTGTTAACGTTTATACCACGGGCTCTCCCATTTTTTTGATTCTGTTTTCGTAGATTGTATGTTTTGTGGTATGATTTTCGTATCATCCGGGTTTGATGCTGCTTACTCTAACTGCGAAGATTTAATGTTTGCAGGAACTGTACATGATTGTAGTGCTGTTTAAAGTAAAAGGAGGAGTTTTTGATGACTTGGGGAAGCTGAGGAGTTTGAACAGGACATAAAATTTCTCTGCTGCCTCTTCAGAGATGAATGGTAGCATCACCAGGATTGATAAAGCGTTGTTTGGTAATTATCCATAGAAGATCTTTATTGGTTGTATAAATTCCTGTATTTATGTATAGAATATAGTGTGAAACTTGATCTTTTTTTACAAAAAGAGAAAACATTTTCTATTTCTTTTCTACTACTGTTGCATTAGGTTTAAAAGCTCTGTTAAGGGTTAGCTTATGTACTTGAAATGCTCGTTTCTGCCATACAGAAGCCCAGCCTGTTCCTCAGAAATTATATTCTGTTTGGAAGCCAGCTGGAGACTTCCAGGAGACTATTCCTGTAGCCACTGGGAGCTAATGCCAAAATTCATAGCAACTTCTGTAGGCTTAATAGTGATTTCCCTCAATATTTTAACTGAAAAAAAAAAGTTTTGATTTTTTTTTTTGTCTGTAAAATAAAACTTAAAACAACGTCCCCTCATCATCCGTAAAGAATAAAATATTAGCACTGTCAACACCTTGGCAAACTAGCAAAATGCTGGCGATTACAGATCCGAGAGTATTCCTGGACACATTTTAGTGAGTTTAGCTGTAGCAGTTAAAAACCTACCACCTTCAGAACAGTCAACAGAAAATTCATGTATGTACGTGGTACAATTGTCAACATCTGGTTTAAATAATTGAAGACCTTGTCTCCCAGTTGACAGAAACACTCCTTATATAAGCTCTTTGATGGGATTTTGAGTTCATATAACCTATTGCTTATATTACTGAGGGCAGAAGAACAGAGGCTATATCTCTACTAATGTTCCCACACTTCTTCCCAGCTCCTGTGTCTGGATGATTTCCCAGCTTCTTGGCAAGATGAGACCCTTGCCTGTCTCTCCCCCCCCTGCCCCCAGTTTCTGTTCAGAAGAGCTGGACAGGCAGTCTAGGAAAAAGCTGTGGGAAGCTTCTAGAATGATCTAGATTGACCAGGGCTTCAGGGTCCAAAGTCTAACATAGCCACGGTGGACTAATCTTTAGGTTATACTCTTGCCATGCCTGCTGAAAGCTGTATGTGGCTTGCCATACCACTAACAATTAACACTGGCTACCAGAACGCCTTTGGAAAGGAGGTGTTTTGGCTGACTCCACCAGCTGTGTAAGACTTCTGAAAAGACTAGAAATGATGGCAGCTATTAGTAGGACAAGTAGCAAGTGACTAATCTCTATTTTATTCTATGGAACAAACACGTCGGAAAAACATATTTGTAGTATGATTGAAAGATTTAGTGTTAGGATTGAAAAGATAATGAAAGTAAAAGCAGTATGGTACAAAGTTTGAAGTACTTTTTTTTTTCCTCCCCCAATTTCATTGGAATTGATTCTTTTAGAAAGCTGTGTTTGGTCCAGGTGTAGCTATGTTATACTAGAGCACGTGAACTGGAAGATGAAAACGGGAAGAAATGAACTAAAAGTAAAATTGGATAATTTCATGATGGAAACGGCGTGAAAAGCCTTAACAAAAACCCCTGCTGTGCCCCAAATCCCTACTGGGAATATCTAAAGGAAATTAGCATTTTAAGTCCTACTTTTAAGAAGCTAAAATACAAAATAGATAGAAAACAGTTTAGTTAATAACCTGACCACGTCATTAACAGGGA
>NW_010271467.1:24214-29319 GCF_000690775.1 Eurypyga helias
TCTCCCGGCGTTGGTTGCGGTAAGCTGTTTGGGACTCATTCTCTTGGCAGATGCAGTCAATTGTTACGTGAATGGGGTGGTTGAGGAAGGCCATTCCAAGCTGCTTCGTCTTGATTTTCAGGGAGAGAGAGCACCTGTGCTGACAAATAGGGCCTGGGGGCTCTTTGTGAGAATTTTAAGAATGGAAGGTTTGCGAGTGGGATGGTTTGTGAAGGTTTCCAACGAGCGCACAGGCATGCGGAGACTGGCCGCAAAGGCGTCTCGTGGCACTGTCCTCTCACAAAGATGCCACTGCTATATCCTGAAATAGGCATTTGGACTGTGCTGCTTAGCCAGATTTCAGAGGATTTTCTACTGGCATCTCACTTGTGTTGTCCTTAATTTCTCTCCTGGATTTCTGTCTCCTTAAAACATGCACTTTGAGTATTGCGGTCATCCGTAGGTGACAGAAATTACCATGTTTCCCCTCTAAAGAGCACAGATTGTGAACCTGTCCTGAAACACTTAATTTCATTAGCTGCTCCTTTTGAATCGTAAAGGAGCTGAAACGTGGCACCTCCCTAGAGCTGACAGTTGTGTACCTAGTGATTTCGTTTGCGGAAGCTTGTCTGTTGAGGGGATCATCAAAGGGCAGGTTAACATTCACAGCCGAAGATGAGATTGGAACAGATGTACATAAAGAGCACAGGTCGCTGACCAGAGATCTGGTCCTTCCTTGTTGCTGTCATCACACACAAATCATTAGTGACATCGAATACGAGCAGCTTCCTGTCTCATTTCACGGTGACGGCAAACATGCCACTGCCAACTGAACTTCTCCCTCCCGCAGCTGTACGTCCAGAGCAGGTGTCTTTAAATGCCGAGGACTGTGGCATAGCAGGGATGAACCTGCCATGTATGTTGTGGCCTTTAAAAAAGCCAATTTCATCTAAAGGTGTTTCAAAGATCCTGAGAGGTTCCCAGCCCATCACTGGTGATTCTGTTGTTAGCCAGGCTTGTCACTTAAACCCGTATTCCAGTCAAGTACAGCTGTGAGTTAGTGCTGGAGTAAATTCCACTTGCGTGAGGGGATGCATAAAGTGCCCGTGGAAGTGTTGCCGAGGTGCGACACTACTGTCGAGTTTTCTGCATACCTCAGATTTGGGCCTTGACTTGTCTTTTGTAGAAAAAAAAGCTGGAACAAACAATTTTCACCCCATTAAAAACCCTAGTCCGTAGTAAATGAAAACATCTAACGTGATTTGTACTGGTTGAGGTAAAGATTGCTGCGCGCTCGACAATTTCCGCCTTTCCTTTCCCCTGTTCGCTCCACGGGAAAACTCATCGCCTTTGCGACCAGGCCGCTCTGCTGGGACTTAGGCACGTGCTTAGCTTTAAGCAGCTCTTCGGTCCCCTTGGAGATGGCTCGTGTATTTTAGTGTTTAGGTGTAAGCCTACAAAGGACTGGAGTAGGCAGAAGCTCTTCCTCGTGTAGAAGTTACCGTCAGACCGACCCTCTTCAGATGCCCTACCTAGGAATGTTGTCCTCCTGCCAGTATTCGCGTGTGCGCGTGTGTACACACGTCGCGTTTAGCCGGCGGGGTGTGTGCGCCTGCGCGCCTGTACGTCGACGCGTACATACAGCCCCTGGTTTTGCCCAGTATAGCGCCGCCGACTCGCGTGCAGAGCCAACAAAACGTACAACTACACAAGGCTCGAGAGGCTGCATTGCGTTTATTGTACTATTTTTTGGTATCAGAGGAATTGCTGGATGTTTACAGATGCTTATTAATATTTAACTTATACAGTGGAGTGGCAGGGTGTTTATGATTGTTGTCAGCTCAAGAATTGTATACGATTCTGGGTGACATTTTGGCTCTGTGGAAATCCTTGGCAAAACTCCCATTGATCTCACCGAGGCCAAGATTAAACCCCTCTGAATCTATTGTTTACTGGCTATTTTCCTACTGTGATGATTTTTTTTTTTTAAATGAGTGAAATGTATTTATTTTTTTTTCCCCAATGTGAAATCTGCAGTTGCTATTTGCAATTTTTCTACAGAACCTGCAAACTACAGCACAGGTGGGAATATATATCTCGGAGAATGTACAGAGTTTTTCATTGGTCTGGTCCTTGAATATATCTAAGAAAATACCATCTAAAGTAACTTTTGTAAGATTGAATACAGAATCTTCTAAAACCAGATCACCTTTCATACCTGTCTTCGCAAAGAGGGCACGCAGTGTGGCACGTGAAAACGAAGAATTATTCATGATGACTAAAACCCTCTCCTGTCGATTTTGTATACCCGCTGATTTCCTACCGCTCACCTGGCTCTGCAGGTCAGGAATAAGACACTTGAAGTACCTTATCGAAAAGTACCTTATCAGAAAAAAACAGATTGTTGTGGGTGGCTTTAAACTTCTCATCGAGACACGGCGGCATCCTCAGAGCCGCTCTCTAGACTGATTCTTTTGATATTTCATGGATTAATAAAACTGTGGAAATATTAAGTGGTAAGGCAAAGCAGACAACTGCTTGATGGTAGAGAAATGACGTGTTTAGGGACAGATGGATCGGTTCTTTAATAGCACCAGGGAGGAAAAAAATACCATAATGCAGCGCTTCCGAAATCCCTTTCCAGGGTATCTTTTAATTGTGTATGCTCTAAGTGTATTCTTCCTGTAAAAAGACATAAGGCTGTGAAACAGCTAAATGGATGCAGCTTCATTTCTTCATCTAAGGCTAAAAATAGCATTTCCAAACAACAGCTACATGCACTTTGACATACACGTGTCCAGAACAGGTTTGCATGCGTCGTAGATTGGCATCCCAGGGATACAGTAGGATCGGTAAAATGAGGTAATCATGCCAGTGTTACCAAAAGCTGAAGAAGTTGCCCCGTGAGGCTCTTTCTGAAGCCATCTGTGCAGAATGCCCAACACTCTATAGGAATCTTTTCCTATAATCTGGCTTAAGAAAGGATCATATTCAGATTCCTACTCTTCCCCTTGCTAATAAGGAAGGAAGTTGGCACCTTGGTTGAACTTTCCAGGAGTTTGCTGGCTATAGCAACAGACCTCAAAAGAATAAACAGTCGAGGCAATCAGTAGGATTTTGGAGGATACGCAGGCCTCTGCCTGGGCTCACTAGTCTGCTAACCTGGATCCCATTATGGATCTGGGGGGAAAAAAGATCTCCTGTTGGGGTCAGTGGCAAACCTCCGTGGTTATCAGTGGGATCAGATGGGTGCCCAAGCAAGCGGACAACTTTCCTTTTGCATCCTTATCTTCCCGTAATTCCCAATCGTGACCACGGCTGGGGACACGCCGTTAGGTGTCTGAAAGGGGGATATTTGAGGAAATGAGGAGGAAGTGGCTGGCGGTCTGGATTCTGCCGTTAAGTTTCCGGAGCTGGTGCAAGACGAGGAGGCAACTCACGTTAGCTTCTCTGCCCCAAGTGAGGATGCTTTTGTACAGCCCCCCCCGACCCCTTTAGGAGAGCGGCGGCGTGCACGCAGCCCCGTGTTACTGACACTACCGTCTGTAGGATAAACGAACGACTTCTGCCCGTAACGCTGCAAAAACTGCTTTCCCCAGGTGCAGTAGTGGCTGTTGGGTGACCGTCTGCGTCCCGGGGGGTCGGTTCTGAAGCTGTGCGGTTGCTCACGCGTACATGCGCCGCGGGCTCTGTTCGCTGCAGGAAGGAGTGAACCTTCACACTTGCCAGTCGGGTCTGCCCAGCAGAGCAGGGGTGTAACTTCTGGCTTTAGTTACTTGTAATAATGGTAAGGAACAGTGAATTTTGTTTGTTTACATACTGTTTACAATGGCACAGTTTTATTTTTAATATATAAAAAGACAATTGAGGTATTTATTGCATATACTATTTTAAAGATGTTTTATGTGTTTTCACCTTTGGAATATATTGTTACATTTCCTTGTACAGATAACTTTGGGTGGCTTTGTTAATATAGTTAGTAATTTTTATGACTACTAAGTGACCAGTTTTTCCGTGCCTTTTTATTGTTGGATGCATGATTACATATTTATTATTGTATGGAAGTCACTGAGATGTGTATTTTTGTATTCCGCTGGAAGCAACGGTCGATTTTATTGTACATGAGAAGAGCTGCCTTCCCTAACGGGCACTCGTACGAGATCTTCCTTCTCAAATAAACAGAATGCATTCAATGTAGATACGGCCTCGAATCTCTGTGTCTGGGAATCAGTGGAAATCCTTGATCATCGTGACGCTGAGTTTTAGACGTTATCCATGCAAAATGTGGGCTGCTACCGACGTCGGCAAATCCAAACCAAAATTCCCCAGTAGAATCGGTACAACGGCAAGTCCTCGGCACAGTGTAAGCCCTTGTAACCTAAAAGTAAGCTCTGGATGTTAAAAGTAAATAAAATTGGGATGAATGACGCTCAGGCAGCGTTTCTGCTCAGTCTGCCGCACGCTGCACGAGAATCGCTCTCCATCACGGGCTTTGAGTACAGCTCTGGAGCGTAGTGCGTCTGGCAACGTGCAAGCCCGCGTGTAACTTGTAAGTAGGTCACTGTGCACTGGAGGTGTTTGCATTTGCAGGGATCTTCCGCTTGCCGGCCTGTGGCAGATCGGGTGTAAAAATAGATTTACCTCTGCATCCATAGCAACGGCAGTCGTCAAAACAGAATGTGCAGTAGTGCCCGTTTCCTCCAAGGGAAGCGGCGCTAAACCATCCATGTTTTTCCTTGGTATTTTAGGCTGAACCTCTCTAACACCAACCCAGGAAAAACACTCATTTGAGCTGACTCCGTGCCAGGACCTGAAGACCAGGGGCAGTTCTGGAGGCAGTCGCCAGCTTCCGTGCTGCAGGTCAGTAAGCTACGAGGCCAGGGCTTCACACCAGACGCGATGAGAAAGTAACTGCAGTCAGTGGCGTATACAGAAGAAAAACATGGTGTATAAGAGCCTACGCTTGTAGAGGAGCTCAGCCCACATGAGACCCTACCTGGAGTGCTGCGTCCAGCTGTGGGGCCCCCAACATCAGAAGGATATCGACCGTCTGGAGTGAGTCCAGAGGAGGCCACGAAGATGCTCAGAGGGCTGGAGCACCTCTGCTATGGGGACAGGCTGAGAGA
>NW_010271467.1:29505-38281 GCF_000690775.1 Eurypyga helias
TGGTGAGGCACTGGAACAGGTTGCCCAGAGAAGCTGTGGATGCCCCATCCCTGGGAGTGTTCAAGGCCAGGCTGGATGTGGCTTTGAGCAACCTGGTCTAGTGGAAGGTGTCCCTGCCCATGGCAAGGAATTTGGAACTAGATGGTCTTTAAGGTCCCTTCCAACCCAAACCATTCCGTCACTGTATGACTCTCAGTCAGTTGAGGAAGGCAGCCATCTTGTGGTTGGGGTCCTATTGTCCTGGCATTTCTAACACACAATGAATTCCAAGTGCTTACAAATCCATTCGGACTGAAGCCTGTACTTTAATTTTGGGTGTGCTTCGTGTACACTCAATTTCTTTAACTAATCCGAAATGGCTGGTTGGAATAAAGCATTGGCATAAATGAAAGACTAGCTCTCACAAATGAGAGACTAGGAAAAGTAACTAATGAGGGAAAGGGTGGGGACATCCCTGGCGATGGCGGTCTGCAGCCCAGGAGGAGACTGGGTCTGATGGGATATTGATACCATGAACTCTCCAGAATTGCTTCTAGCGAGGAAGACTGAACAGCAGGTAGGCCTCCCCTACTTCATCTTGCCTGTATGTTAGATTTATGTGAATAAGAAGTCAAAGAATGTGGAAAAAAGTGGTTGCATTATAAGCCTTAAGTTGGGAGATGCACTCTAGGGACGTTTTTAATAATTCTGGGAAGAGTTTGGTACGGGGGTGAGCTTCATACCGCAGTATAGATTTGACTGCTTGTGGCGTGTGGTCAGTCTGTGCCAGTGACACTGAATACCTGATTATAAAGACTTTGAAAGTGTGCTAACGTTTAACTTCCATGACTAAATCCATTAAAATCTGAAAAGAAGGCGGCCGTAGAAAGAAAAGAGTTTAAATTGCAAGTCCCGAAGCAATTCCCTCGAAGTGAAGCCACTACAGATCTTGCCTAGGCAGTCTGTCAGAAAGGGCTGTATAGTCGTCTGAAACACAAAATCTAGTTGCAAATCGTTTAAACAGATTTAGTTGGGATGGAGTAACAGACTACGAGGGCAAAGCCAAAACCGATGGCAGTATGAGCAGCTCCATGTTAATAGTATATTAACGAACATTAGAATACTTCATTATTACAATATTAGAACAGTGGGCGTGGCAAGAAATGGGAAAGAAAATTATTTTGCAGTGATGCCGTTCAGGCCACTGAAAGTTTGTGTTTAGATTAAAATCTGCCCCTGTCCTGGAAGCAGATTTTGGAGCGTGGTGTTAGCCCAAACTGGTTGTGTATTTAACTAGCTGCTTGTACCATTTCCTCTGGAGTTATCACAGGCTGTTTTCTAATTACGTAACTGCCGTCCTGATCATATTTCTGGGGATACTTCTAGGAAATAAAATAACCTGTGCCAGAAGAACCATGGCTTTGATTGTCCCCAGCCATCTAATGGCCGGAAGAGGTCATGGCTCAAATCCGTACTCCAGGCACGAACAAAACACACACGAGGGCGGGTGCAGTAGCCTCTGCCCTGGCCCAACGCACAGGGGATGAGTGAGAGCAGCAGCTGCCCCGAGCCCTCCTCTTCTAGCTGAGCACCGGGGGGATCTACACGGAAATGCATCTTTCTTTTTATAGAGGGAGAGATGGATAGATGGCACGGTGATGAAAGGGGACATCCCGGGACGTGGCGGATGCCGTGGTGAGGCAGCAGGGCTTCTGCTTGGGTTTGGTTTCCACTTCCTTTCCCTGATGGCAGCGCACAGCTGCGCCTGCACTTGCCCCTCCGAACTCATTCCTCCACTCTGCCCTTTAGCCGTTACTTGCCTCTCCCACGTCTCAAACCTTTCCGCCCTTCTCAGGTGCCGCTCGTCATTTCCCAATTATGCTTTGCCAAGTGCAATTTCCTTTCTTCGGTTTCATGCTGGAAAAAAAAACCCATCCGCTGCCTAGCGACGCCAGCCTAACCGCAGATACACGTTCTCCTGGCCAGCACGCTACCCTCTGAGTAACCCATTAATTAGAAACCATGTATGTAACACCTCTGAATCCCTAACACGCTGCCCCTGGTACTAATAATCTGCTAATGGCACAACTATTCAAGAAACAACGTGTTTTCTCTCATCCTGAGGGGACACCGCTTCGACGAGATTTCCTGGGCACAGCTTCTCCAACCCCCTGTTCTCCTTTCCCAGATTCCATCAGGAGCAGGTGGGTTCTGGGGTCAACTCCTCCGACAGGGTACAAGTTTGGGAGGAGGGTGCCTTTACAGGATTATTTGTGTCAATAGACCTTTCCTAAAATTAAAGCCTTGAAGAAACCCATGCGTTACGAAGTGGGTGTTCCTCTTCAGGCACTCACTTCCCCAGGGGGAGAGCTTTATGGATTTTGCTCTGTCCTTCAGCCTCTCTCACTCCCTCAGATGCTCAGAGGGCTGGAGCACCTCTCCTATGACGAAAGGCTGCAAGAACTGGGCTTGTTCAGCCTGGAGAAGAGGAGGCTCCGAGGAGACCTCATTGCAGCGTTCCAGTATCTGAAGGGGGCCTACAAGGGTGCTGGGAGAGGACTTTTTACAAGAGCCTGCAGTGATAGGACAAGGGGTAATGGGTATAAATTGAAATCAGGGAGGATTAGATTAGATGTCAGGAAGAAATTCTTCACAGAGAGGGTGGTGAGGCACTGGAACAGGTTGCCCAGAGAAGCTGTGGATGCCCCATCCCTGGGAGTGTTCAAGGCCAGGCTGGATGAGGCTTTGAGCAACCTGGTCTAGTGGAAGGTGTCCCTGCCCATGGCAGGGGGGTTGGAACTAGATGGTCTTTAAGGTCCCTTCCAACCCAAACCATTCTATGATTCTATGATTCTATGATTCTCTCTTCCAAGCCTCCACCTTCCGCGCTACCATGTCTCGGCCCCCTTCCCTCAGGTAACCTTCACGCCGTAAACCCGAGGAAGCATTGGTACGTGTGGGATACTTGATGTCACCAGGTGGGAGAGGATCAGACAGGGTCGTGAGATCCAGTTGAAACCTGCAATTATTTTTCCAGGTGCCAGTTGAAGTCACATCTGTCATTTGTTACCTGTCTCATCAGGAGAGAATAATTGGATGAGTTTATATATGGGAATAAAAAAATCAATTATGTTCCTTAAAGAGTTGGTAAAGGGTTCAGACATAAACCAGGGGAGATGGGGTAGACACCACCTGTGCCAGCCCAGCTCCACCACAGCACCAAGAAATGAACACCATAAGTTTTACAGTTTCAGTGTCAAACCTTCCAAAAGCTGTATGAGGAAGGTAATACAGTGCTTTACAAATCACGTGTCTTCAGTATTAATATTTTCAATATAATTTCATCTCCCTGTGGCCACACAGTCTTCAAAATGATTACTCTGCAATTCCCACAATCTTGGGCCTATTTAGATTATTGATAGGAATATTAATTAAGTCTTCCAAACATTGTGGAAAGGGTAGCCTGGGCAAATGAGCCTGAATTCCTGAAAAATACAATAACGATTAATTATGTTGGGACAATCAATCACCATTTCTCTCTCAGTCAATAAGAACCATAGCTAATGGCTGACTAAGCTCAATTAATGTTTGATGAAGTGCTGGTTTTTAAATAGAAGTTAAATTATGAACCCGCATTGTTTGCCAGCAGGATCGACAACAGGCTGTGCCTTTTTGTGGGTGTGTGCATAAATCCCCTCTGAAATGTATACGTTTTGAGATATATGTACACATCTTGAAAGACAGATTCCATGGTTAGATGGCCAGTCAATCTGGGATTATATTAAAGACTTTTCCGTTGCTGGATTAAATGGAGAAAAGCCTGGCACATAAACCTTTGTGATTCTTTTACATCTGTTAATCTAATACCTGGTTTGAATGCTTCTGATAGCTGGATTAATGCCTGGGGAAGTGAAAGGAAAAACACGTTTTCCATTGATTTAAGGAGAACTCCTATCCCCAGTAGGACAGCGTCCTTCCCTTGCTTTGTGACTCGTGGGATCCGGACCGTCACGCTGCCTCCGGGCTGGTAGAAGGGGTTTGCCTGGGAGGAAGCACATCGATGGCAAGATGTCACATGACATTTTCCCAACCCAATAATGTTCTCGTTCTGGCTGTCGGGCTCCCTTGTCGCTGCTGTCAGGTTCCCACTTTCCACATTAAACAGAGAAAAATGAGAATTTTAGGGCCTGTGCCCTAGGAGAATTCTGCTGCGGCCCAGCCTCGGGCAGTGGGTGATTCTGGTGCCTGAAGCAGCATTGAGCGTAAGGCACATGTAACTGTGCTGTTGCCATTTCTTGTTGAGGCCCCTACTTTTTTACCAAAGCTTGGTTTACTTCCAATATTAACAGATTTCTTTTTTTAATTTAGTGGCACAAGACCTTTACAAAAATACTTGAAGTGTTTCTTTTTGCAATGACTCTACTGGCCGAGAATGGCAGTCGTTCCCTTTTAGAGATTAACACAAATAACAACTGCTAGCGGGACTTTCCCAGAAATCATTCGTGTACCTCACCCAAAAAGCAGATTCTGAATCCTGTCTTCACTCCTTCTCTTGCCCTTGTGCTAGTCAAAATTAACATTGGAGAAAACAGGCTGTTGGTAACACCACGCTTTGCAGGGCAACTGCATCTCTCACCTTCCCTTCTTCTCCGGCCCTCAGTGTCTTTAAGGGTGTCCCACACCAACGCGGGTGACATCTCTTCCTTCAAGCACGACCATCATTTTACAAAGGCCTCGAAGTCTTTTACTGGACCCAGTACGAGGATGGGGAAATGCACTTCTGAAAACACAAATGATAGCATTTCAGTGTACACAATTAACCCTTAACTGCTCCCGCTGCCCTTGGTGAGCTGAAAAGAGTCCCCAGTGGCTCATACTCCTGACGGTGTCACATCAGGTACCACAGCAGCTGAGCCGTGGTAACTGCGGCTGTCGCAGCAAGTCAGAAGTGATTCAACTCCGTGGCTGTGGAAGAAGTTTGAACTAAGGTATAGCAAGAGCCTTGCACACAGAGTGCTCTCGTGTCTTGACTCAATCCGGTGTCTGAAGAACCTGATACATCACCTCTAGTATTTATGCAGTAAGTGTCATATTCAGTGATTTCACTGCACCACAATAAAACTGATATTCCCTGAATCCACCGCAGAATGCCATGATTTATAAAACAGGAGCGTGACTTTCTAATTCTCATTCCTCAGGTGCACGCTGAAATGGATGGGGTTTCTCATTTCCTTTAAAAGTAGATAGGGTTTCTCATTTCCTTTAAAAGTAGATGGGGTTTCTCATTTCCTTTAAAAGCAGGCCACCTAGTGCGGGCTGAGCTTCATCACAGCGAGAAACCTCCTGCAGCCGCCTTGGTTTGCCCCCGCGCTTGCACTCCCTTTAACCCACGGGATGGCCGTGACTTTTTCAGACACACTGTGGGTTATGCTACAGTGCGTCTTCAAAGAATTAGATTGTGACCTTGCATGCCTCTTCTCTCCCTTTTCTCTGCCACTCACTGCTCTTCTCTCAGACCCCTCCGTCAGCCGGCGTTAACTCCCTGAACGTGGTCGAGGAGAGGCAATGACCGCCCCAACATGCTGGAAGGGGTTGCCCAGAGAAGCTGTAGATGCCCCTGGAAGTGTTCAAGGCCAGGCTGGATGAGGCTTTGAGCAACCTGGGCTAGTGGAAGGTGTCCCTGCCCATGGCAGGGGGGTTGGAACTAGATGGTCTTTAAGGTCCCTTCCAACCCAAACCATTCTGTGATTGTATGACTCCACGCTGGGGGTCTGCTGGGTTAACGAACTGAACCTAATGATACAAGGATCTAGCACCAGGACTGTCTCAAGGAGACAGTATTGGGGGAAAAGAGGAATGATGACAGGAAAGGAGAGCACGACCTTCCCCTTTCACCAGGAGCAAGCTGGCAGAAACTGCACCCTCAGGGTCACCCAAGCAGCACAGAATTAAGGTAGAAAGACTGGCAACTTCTCCAGAATGACCCTGAAGCACCATTAGAAGAGAGAAAAAGCCCCAATCCATTACAAGTGCTATTAAAAAATCATGAGCTAAGTAGTTTCCATTCCGGAATGCAACATCTCCAAAGGAAGCCGAAAAGCATAACTTGGAATGACATACTAATTCTGTAGCTGCCTGATTTGATACGTAACCAGTGTCCCGGGGAGAGACTTTATCCCAGCATTTTGCTGGAGCTTTCCTTCCTCTTCCCAGAGAGAGAGAAGAGGAAAAGCCAACCATTTGGCAGTGTTCATGGTGTGTTAAAATTCTGCTGATGGTCAATTCCGTCTGAAGTTTGCATTGGATGGATGGGCTATATCTCTCAGTGATCTCAAGTGAGAGGTGAGTTTTTGGCTTCTTGTGCTTATGTAGGAACTGTAGACACTGAGCTGCTCAGCCCTGTATGTGGTATAGCATAGCTAAATTCAGCCCTGAATGGCTGCCAGGGTATTTGACAACATCTTCCTTTTTTTGCATAGGTTCAGGCTTTCAGTTAAAGTGTGAAATCAGTGGTTTCTCATTCTAATCTGCTTTTAAAGAAGTGCAGAGCTTTTGCTTTCATTAAAAAAATAAATAAAAAGTACTTTTAACACTCTGTATCCCTAACAAGAACATTCATAGAAATCCTGTCTCTCAGACTGCAGAACTTGAGAAAATTATCAAGTGTTAATAAATAAATGCTTTCTGTATTTGGTCTCCATCAGGTAATAGGTGTAACACATCTTTTGTTAACTACCATCAGAGACAGAAAATGGGCTGGACTGTTGGATCTGGCATGAAAATGCTGACATTTCTATGGTGGTAGGAAATTTAATTGAAGAAGTCTAAACTAGCTTCTTTCATTCATAAATTTCAGAAAATTACAGAAAGACTCTTAATGTTAAAGCAAGCTTTGCATTCTTCAGAAGAAATGTGGCTAATTTTACTGTACACTGCTGCGTGTGTGCTTTGTGTGGCTTCTTGTCAGAGGTTTGACAAGAGATGTGTTATGTCAAACTGACTGAATAATTTGTTACTGGTAAAAATAGTATTTACGTAGAGGACAAAAAATCTGCATTCGTGCTCCTCAATGTTTTTCCTGTTGGCTTTTGACTTAAGATCATCTCACATGAGTTCTGTATCATCCATGAAAAAAGAATATTGAATGAAAAAAGGTGTGTGTGTGTGTGTGTGTGTGTGTTCACACTTCCGATGAATGCTGGAGAGTTTTTTTATATAACGAATATAGTCAAAAAACTTTGTTACCACAGTACGTTGGTATTTTTAAATTAGGATTTTCTTTCTAATGAATGAAGACATCCTTTTCAAAGATCAGTACACCACCACCTCAGGATTGCTCCAGATCACTGTGTGTGCACATTTCATTATAGAATCACAGAATGGTTTGGGTTAGAAGGGCCCTTAAAGCCCATCCAGTTCCAACCCCCCTGCCATGGGCAGGGACACCTTCCACTAGACCAGGTTGCTCCAAGCCTCATCCAGCCTGGCCTTGAACACTCCCAGGGATGGGGCATCCACAGCTTCTCTGGGCAACTTGTTCCAGTGCCTCACCACCCTCTCCAGGAAGAATTTCTTCCCAATATCTCATCTAAATTTGTCCTCTTTCAGCTTAAAGCCATTTCCCATTGTCCTATTATTAAGTGCTTAGGAGCACAGAGGGAGGAGGATGCAGTGCATGGTAGCTTTAAATTCCCTTTCTACCTTCTCCCAGATGCTTCTGAAGACCAAGGGACCATAACAGTCTGGCTATATGGTACTCTCTTCCTCAGTCCACCATGTGAGCGGCAGTCCTAGCCCTGACAAGCCTCCTTCACCTGCAGTGTGCACCATTATCTTTCCTGCATAGAACTGAGAATTACCTACATTATTTTAATGCAACTGAGACATTCTCCCACGGTGTGTAACTTTCTCTCACATACATATATTCACTACCCTCAGAAATGCCATTTAGCCATGCTAAATCGCAATTTGTTATTTAAAGTAATCACGAATACTAACTGCGATTTTTTAATCATATCTTAAAACTTGACAGCTATAAACCTGAAAAGTAGAAACTCAGCCTTAACACCATTAATATATCCCAGGTTTCTATAATCTCTTCAAGTACGTTTACACAGAAAGTTTTCCTTCCCTGGCACACCTGAGGTAGAATCATAGAATCACAGAATCATAGAATCACAGAATGGTTTGGGTTGGAAGGGACCTTAAAGATCATCTAGTTCCACCCCCCCTGCCATGGGCAGGGACCCCTTCCACTAGACCAGGTTGCTCAAAGCCTCATCCAGCCTGGCCTTGGACACTCCCAGGGATGGGGCATCCACAGCTTCTCTGGGCAACCTGTTCCAGTGCCTCACCACCCTCTCCGGGAAGAATTTCTTCCTGATATCTAATCTAAACCTCACCGCTTTCAATTTAAACCCATAGATAGAAGGGGAGAAAATAAAGGCCTTGAAAAATCCCACCCCCCTCAAAAAAAAAAAAAAATCCAAACCCCTCCAGAACCAATAAAAAAAAACCAAAAAGAAAGCTATAATCTGTACTCTGAATCCTGGCACATTTCACATATCTCAGGTTTAGGCTCTTCGCCCATCGCTTACCAGCTTATCAGGAGTTTTAAGAGTGGACTTGTGTCTTCCAATGCCTTGCCTCATAAAAAAACCCGCTCTCTTATTTTTTTGTGGTAAGACAAATCATCCATTCATAGCTGCAAAGCTCCGTGGATGGTGAAGAAGGCAGGAGGCGAAAGCATGCCTTCAGGCAAACCTCCCTTTCCACAGCCTGAGAGAACAAAGATCGG
>NW_010271467.1:38312-40510 GCF_000690775.1 Eurypyga helias
CCACATGCAAATTCCTCAGTGATCTTTCTGAAAACCTTAAGTTTTTCCCCACACAAACCGTTCATATCAATCAGTTTTCACTCATAAAGAAAAATGTTTTCAGTGCCCCCCAAAATCAACCTAATTTTGCCAATGAATAAAATAAATCTGTTCAATGTAACTTCATTTTCTGATTAAAAAATGGTACTTAGGCTTGTAGGGGAAATGAAATCCGTTTCCATTTTTCTTCTTTGGTGTGATGTGTTTTGGAGGGTATATTACTAAAGAATCCATCATCAGTACATTATTGTAATTTACCCTTCAGTGTCAGTATTATACTATTAACTTCAGCTCATGAAAGATCAGATGGTTCTACATTTATGACTATTGTAGACTTTTTAGCATAAAGAAAAGAAAAATTAGTATTATAGAGGTTTAAGTCACTAATTTCTTTCCTGTACCCCAACTTCACTAGCAGCTAAAAGATACTAGCAAACTTCCAGTACCTGAAGGGACTACAAGGAAGCTGGGGTGGACTTTTTACAAGGGCCTGTAGTGACAGGACACAGGGTAACTGGTTTAAATTGAAAGTGGGGAGGTTTAGATTGGATATCGGGAAGAAATTCTTCACAGAGAGGGTTGTGAGGCACTGGAACAAGTTGCCCAGAGAAGCTGTGGATGGCCCATCCCTGGGAGTGTTCAAGGCCAGGCTGGATGAGGCTTTGAGCAACCTGGTCTAGTGGAAGGGGTCCCTGCCCATGGCAGGGGGGGTGGGACTAGATGGTCTTTAAGGTCCCTTCCAACCCAAACCGTTCTATGATTCTATGATTCACTGCTCATAAAAAACAGAAAATAACAGTTGGTCAGTCTTTACCTAAATTTTAGTAGTAGGAAAACACTTAGGAAACCTTTTGACTGCACTTACTCAAGACAACCATCTTGCAGGGACTGGCCTCAACATTTCCGTGTAGTCAAAGCCGATGAAATGAAAAACTCCCAGTAATTCTGGAAACTTTTTGGCAGGTAAGGAAAAAAAAATCAAACTTAATACTTTTACAACACAGCTTTCATGATCAAATTCTGACTTATCTGTAGAAGATTGCTTTATTATGCAGCACACGACCCAGGCAATTATCTGAAAGCAAATATTAATTCTCATTTCCCATTCATTTATAGATAGTGTCTTATCAGTTGTCAATGATGACACATTGTTAAGGTTCAAACTGTTTGAATTGAATATACCTTTTTTAATCTTTGTAAAATATTCCTAATGCGGTTTCTTGCAACTGAGCAAGCAGACAGTGAGTTATTCCCCTTTCAACCAATGAAATATGTTTTGGGTTTAAATACAGAGATATATATGCCACCACAACTTTAAAGCATCAGTGACCACAAAGATGACATTTTCAACAACCTTTAAATTATTTTTCTTAATTAAAAGAATACCTAATACATCATTGGCACATGATCTAAAACATGCAGCGATCCCTGGTCTTACCATGATGTGTAATTTTAAGCTACATTTGACTCTTGAAAAACTCAATTTACTGTCACAATTAAAGGAATCACAACTATTGATAATACTGTGGAACATTTCTGTTGCTCTGCAGCAGGTGCTGTACTTCCTGTATGTCACAGCTTTGCAACAAAGAAATATGAAGTCTTGTTCTTAGAAGCGATGATTGTTCCGTCCTTGTGCTGTCCTACTGGTCAAAGCACAATCATGGAGCTGCTTCTTCCCGAAAGTGCCATGCTTCCTTTTTTTCAAGCTGCACCTTGTCTTAATGACAGAATATTATAGGCACTACTGTGATCATTAGGCACATACCTCTAGATGCTGAATTGGTTTAAAGCATTCTGATTTAGCCTACAGTGTAGTTTATCTTTACCCTGCCCATTCCATTACTGACCCAAGATTCCGGATGCTGCATGCCACACATCAGGAGTACAGGGGGTGATCATTACTCCCAATACTTCAGCTGAACCAGATGTATTCTGGAAATACATTTCAGACATCGTTCACATTCTACATTTCTGCTCTGATCCATTTCAGTGCTAGTTAAAAAACTAACTTATTTGGTTCCCAACAAGATGTGTAACTGTGACATTTCTGAGCTGAGAAATTTTCCTGGAAAAAAAATAATTTGGAAAATGAAACAGCCTTCAGCAAAGGTAGCTCAGAAAGGAGATACTCAGAAATCTTACAGCAATAGGGAAAG
>NW_010271467.1:40541-40814 GCF_000690775.1 Eurypyga helias
GTATTTATTTCAGGCATTTCTATTCTTTGCCTCATTCTGGCCAGGATTTTCCATCTTCAGTGATTTGCAAAGCAGTGCTTGACCATTTCTCACAATGGCAGCCCCCTCGGCGTAATAATTCCCTCTCTCTGACATAAGGCTTTTGGGGGTTCTTTGTATTACAGTGAGTTTTATAAAACCATATGGAAGGATGAATGAGGAATTCCTAGTTTTTCTTATGCAACTGATTCCTTGTCACTTTGAGAAAGCTGAAAATCACAGAATCACAGAATG
>NW_010271468.1:0-5799 GCF_000690775.1 Eurypyga helias
TTTAATATTTATTTTCTATACTATTTTTTAAAATTTAATTATTTCTACTGTTTAATTTCCACCTTTATTTGCAGATTGTCTAGCCACGGGACTGGTAATCAGCCCAAGTACATGAAAAGCATCTGGATGCAATTGCTTAGCACAAATGTTCCTCTGAAATGGTCTGCTGCTTAGGGAAAACTGGATTCTACCCTTCCACAAACAAAAATGTTTAGAGCTGTGTTTTCAGTCTTCCTTACTTCAGATTTGTTGTTCTGAGCTGCATCTAGATATTGTCTGTTTGGATGAAGGACAAGGCACTATCTCACAATAAACAATACCAATAAATTAATTGTTTTAGCCTGTTCCCAGCCCAGTTTTGTTCTGAATTTGACAGCATTCTCCCAAATATTTCCTAGATGTTTCCAGGCACTGGGACTTGCACAGGACAAGGATTATTCACAAAAGCAGTTTGGATGAAGCCAACCTGTTCTGGAAGGCAGAGATACTAGCATATGGATGCAAGCCAAACTGTTGTGATTGCCTGTGGGATCAGATAACAGGAGCTGGTTCTTTTTTCTTTTTTTCCCTTTTTTTTTTTTGTCTTTTTTTAAAAAAAAAATATTCTAATCTGATTGTAAAATTGCTTATGTGTATGACAAAGCCACCAACACTAAGTAGGAATAAAATAGGTGATTGCCTAGAGGTGTATCTACAGGCCTGCTCTTCCTACAGGAATAGAGCACATGTTCTCAAAGAGAAAAGACAGCACCTCAGGTCAAAGCAAAAGAAGGGAAAAAACAACTGAACTGGCCCAGCTCTTCCACACTGTTTTCTCCTTCTTGACTTCCAGGAAGGCTGTTTCTTGCCTTTCCTAACTTGGTGGCAGAGGGTTAAGACCAAATCTGGAGACTTATTGGACATACAGAATGAGTTTGAATCTTTGAGTGAGGAACCATGGATGTCAGTCTGGAACCTTGGATAAATGACCCTCTACTCCAGGAGGAGAAAGGGTCCCAGAGGGGTATAGGCCAGGATATCGCACTGCTAGGGCATCTCCCATAGTCCTCATTCACACCGTATGGCAAAGTCCCTAGGCAAATTCCCCCCTAACATGCCATTGAGACAAGCCTGTGCTTACAATGTAGAAGATCATCCTACGGAGTGATGTTTCCGAGGAACTGATACCACCCTTAGCAAATTAGATCACCATTTGAGGAGGCTGAAGGGATCAGGAAAGGGGAAGAAAGTACAATTCAATTTTCTGCATAATTCCACATTTCCTCTCAATCCTCGATTTCCAGAAACAGGATGATGCATAGCTGTACTGCTCAGCTTGTTACACATTGAGTGTTGCAGCATAAACCAATAGAAATCGTAGGGCCAAGCCCAACTTCAACAAAAACTGTATTGAACTTGCTCCGTGTAGTTTGTGCCAAAACACAGTCCTTCATATTAATGAGTGTTGCACATTGTGCTGGGTTTAGTCGGAACAGCTATTTTTCTCAGTAGCTGCTATGACACTATGTTTTGGATTTGTGCTGGGAAGAGTACTGATAACACTGGCATTTATAGTTGTTGCTAAGGAGTCTTTGTACCAATTCAAGGACTTTTTCAGCTTCTGATACTACACTTGTGTTTCCAGATTCTTCGCTAGAAGCAACAGGGAGGAACACAGTTCAGACAGCTGACCCAAACTGGCCAAAGGGGTACTTCATTCCATAAAATGTCATGCTCAGTATATAAGCCAGGGTTGGGCTGGGAGGCCATGTTGTTGGTGGGTCAGTTGGCTTTCTCAGTCACCCTCTCACTCGTGGGGCTCACTCAGACTCTGCTGTGATCGCTTTCAGGCTCGGCCTCTTGGGCTCTGACTTTTGCTCCTCAGGACCTAGCTGTGTAATTGCTCAGCATGGGGTCAGCAGTTGTATCACAGAATCATAGAATGGTTTGGGTTGGAAGGGACTTTAAAGATCACCTAGTTCCAGCCCCACTCCCATGATTAGGGACACCTTCTACTAGATGAGGTTGATTTATTTGCCATACTTTTCATTACATTAGTAGTGGTAGTATTGTTTTCATTACATAGTAGTTGTAGTAGTATTGTTAGTATTATTAGTTTCACTATTTTATTAATTTATATTCAATTATTATATTGTTCTTACCTCCACTCACAATCTTCCTTTTATTTTTTCCTCCAATTAGCCTCCACTACTGGAAGGGGGAGGGGAGATGTGAACAAGCAGATGTGTGGTAGTTACTAAACAATGACACACACGCAGAAAAATATGCTTTCTTTCTGTGTCTTTCTCATGACAGGAAGGATGAATAGCTATTGAATTACACTAAAAACTTACAACAACCGTTTTGGTTGGGATTTTTTTCCTGTGAAGCTGTTTCTTTTCTTTCTCATGCAGTGAGGCACTTTTGCAGTCAATGTTTGACTTTCAGAAGGATATTTAATTCCATAACAATGAAAGACAAACATTCCCTGCCTGATTATTTTTTATTTTTGAACAATTTAAATCCTTACCCTAAATTGTATTACAGTCCTTGTGGCTCGCTTTCAGAGCACAAAATTTTCACTCTTGTTCTTGATCTTACACACTTCTCTCCATAAGATATGTCCTGTTGAGTAGAGGTTTGCAATTGTACAGTGAGATGCACACACTAACTTAATTTACTGTACTGAGCACCTCAGAGCCATGGCTTCAGTAAAATAAACAACATCAATTAAATTATTCCCTCTTATGTCACACTGTAAACTTCATAAACATGTAAATTCAAAAATCTCCATAAACACTTTAGTATTATGAATCACTGCAGGGGATCACAGCTGGTTACCTGCAGAAATTGTGTCTGGAACCTAGTTCATCATTTCCAGGCAGGCAGCAGATGTTAAAGGGAAAGTGTTTCATATAATCATCCCAAACATAAAATAAAGCAAAAGAAGCAGCAAGATACATAGCCAGCACTCGACTTGGTTTGCATCTGTTTGATACAATATCAGGGATCTTAATTTTGTTAGTAATTCTATACAAATGGTTGAGAGAGATCATTCTGAAATGCCGTTGTTCAAAGCAGCATTGCTCTTGGATTAGGTTCTGACTGTGACACAGAAGTGAGACTTTCGAATGTGCCACAATGATAAAGCTGCTACCTACACCCTTGCCTAAAACAAGCACTGTGTTAAATTAGTATTCCATAATAATGAAGATTATATGTGTTTATTTTTATCTGGGTTGTCACAGGAGCCTATGACAGCTGGGTGTCTAAATCCCACTGTGAAGCAGTTGTGTTTTCCTGCTTCCCAGACTCTATTTAGCATCCAGCTCTTATGTTTAAAATAACCCCCATGAAAGATGATTTATAGCGTTATTTGACAAACACCTGAATCTCTGACCCAGGAATGGCGAGACTCATGTCCTGCTATAATGGATTACAGTCTGGTGGTTTGTCCAGTCTGAGACCAGGTTGGAGTATTTTATGTAATAATATTGTTACCCAGGGCTCAGCCTGTGGAAGCTGTGACTTTTGAAACAATGCCCCACATACAATTTGTATTTCATCAGAAGGAGGTGATAGAAGGGCTTCTTTAACTGTGCAGTTCAAATACAGTACTCCCTCTAAAAGAAAATCTCCCAGACACTGTCTAAAACCCTTCATGGGCTGCAGCAGCAAAGTACCACTGACTCGAGTGGGACAAGAGAATTCATTCCAATTCTTGGTGTTGGGACCTGCTTCTATTTCCTATTTCCATCTCCATTTTCCTTCATCCCATGATTCCTACTAGACAACAAATCCATTTCTTAATTAAATATTTTAACAAATAAAGTGAGAGTTCCAAAAAGATAAAAATACTGAAAAGTAAAATTATTGATAAAGATGTATCATGGAACACTCTGAAAAACATGTATGAAATAATTATAAAATTTATCCAATAAAATCTTATTCTTGGATCAATTTTATTGCACAGTGCTTAGGCATTCGGTAGTAGGCATCTAAAAAAAAAAAAAAAAAAAAGAGTGTTGAATAACATGAAAACATAACTGTCCAGGCATTAGAAAGAGAGATTTTAGAAAAGGACCATATCTAGTAGGAGCAAGTGGATACCAATGGCAACAAGCAACTCAGAAATGTGAAAGCTCAATGTAACTGCTCTGTGTCAGTAAAAATGTCAGACAGAGCAATTGTATTTGAACCTGACCTACTTTTTACCACTATCAGCCAGAAGGGAATAATAATAATAAAAAAATTAGGTCATGTATTTATGACATGAAACAATAAGCTATGTAAGGGTGGGAAATATTCACTCATTCTACAATAAAAAGTTCTGATTATAGTGTTCATTAAAAAAACATTATATTATTAAAAAAAAAAACAAAACACCACTCCACAAAAAAAAAAACCCACCAAACATGTTTAGAGATTCTGATGGATCTTGGGGCATTTATGGATTTATATATTCACTGATTTGGCTGATGGAGTCCAAGGCCAAAAGTTTACAGAGTGAAATTTTCCACTTACTGACTTGTAGTCTACCTTGGTATTTCTCCAATGTGCCAGAAGCAACATTTTCTTCCACTCTGTTGACATGTTAAAGTTTGCTCACAAGAGAGATGGTTCTCGCTTTCTGATTCCCATAACTAGGAAATTTACAATTCCAAGATGAAGGAACACCAACAGCACCATTTAAATAATGCTAGGGGTTGCAACTTCATCTCCAGCACAATGGAAAATTTCAGTTAAGGCTCACTGTGCATGATGCTCAAATGAGTCTTTGGAAACCAATTCACAGAACCAGAGGCTCATTGCCAACTCTGTAGGTAGAGAATGCTGAAAGAATCTGAGTGTAGACCTGAAAACCACATTACCCAAAGACCAAAGGCCAGGCCTTCAGCAGCTGTAAACCACAACAGTTCAACTGAAAGTAGACTATCGTTTGCCTGAAGATTTTTCCCCCTGATCTTATCTAACCCATTAATTTCTGATATATCTGCCTCATATATCTGTGTATGTATAAAATTAAGATTATTTTTGGCCATTGATACCTACTATGTTGTCCTAGCTTGCTCTTTTTTGCAGGGAAGGGAAGGGAAGGAAGGAAAGAGAAAGAGAAAGAAAGAGAAAGAGAAAGAGAAAGAGAAAGAGAAAGAGAAAGAGAAAGAGAAAGAGAAAGAGAAAGAGAAAGAGAAAGAGAAAGAGAAAGAGAAAGAGAAAGAGAAAGAGAAAGAGAAAGAGAAAGAGAAAGAGAAAGAGAAAGAGAAAGAGAAAGAGAAAGAGAAAGAGAAAGAGAAAGAGAAAGAGAAAGAGAAAGAGAAAGAGAAAGAGAAAGAGAAAGAGAAAGAGAAAGAGAAAGAGAAAAAGAAAAAGAAAAAGAAAAAGGAAAAGGAAAAGAAAAAATAACATCATAGACTACCTAAGCAAGTTAAGCCTGTCCCGGTGTCTTTTTCTCTCTGGTTTTCTATTAGAGTGAAAGATCATAGATGTCTGTTTTCTAATCAGCTAACAATTTCTGACTTCAGAAAATGAAAACAATGATTTCTACTGAATATAGCCATCATGGTTAGACCCAGAGGCCAAGGACTGCCTCTCTCACAAAGAGCAGAGGAATACCCTTTGAGATCATTAATATTACAGAAATAGCTCTGATTTCTATGCATCATGAAAGAAAAAGATTGAGAGGAGCACCCTTTTCTTTTAAACTAAACAGAAGTGTCATTCCTCATCCAGCACCTTCTCATCCCAGCTCACCTGTTTTCTTTTGCCTGATATCACCAAGTCAAATTTCCCTTGCTCACCAAGCTGTGTGGCACGGTCGAC
>NW_010271469.1:0-2445 GCF_000690775.1 Eurypyga helias
GGGGGGGGGTGTTGTTGCATAAGGAAAAAGGGGTGCATTGGGGAAAGGGGGTGCATGGGGTTTTATATGGGATGGGTTGGGATTGGGGGTGTAGGGCACAGATTGCCGCACAAGCCGGCTTTGGTTTTGGAGAAGAAGCTCCCCACCACCACCTCCAGTTTGTTAGGGGTGGTTGCAGTGAAGCTGCACCCTGGTTTTGCACCCAGGAGAAACTTTCGGGGGGTGAAAAAAAGAGAAAAAGGGGGGATAAGGGAAGCACCGCCTTGGTTCAAGTGGTCCTGGAGCAGCACCGGCTGGAAACCTCCAGCTCCTGCCCAGCCTGGGAGCCTCCGGGACCCTGGGCACCAGCCCAGCGCAGGAGGGCGAGCTCTGGCTACAGCCTCTGCGACAAGACTGTCCCTGCGTCTGCCTTCACAACGTGTCACATCCCTCCGACGACATGGAAACGGCCTTTTCCTTGTGCGCCTCGTCCCGAGGCTTGGGCTTGGTCACAGGAGAAAGGAGCCCTCGAAGGGGTGTGCGTGCTTTGGAAGGGTGCGTGCCTCCGGCTGGCTGTCCGGGGCGATGGCACCTCCAAATCCTGCCAGGAGAGCGGGTCCCGGATGGCCCCAAGGAGGTCTGCGGGATGCCACGTTGGCAAGGGGCGTCCCCTCGCAGGGCTGGGCCGGAGGAATACGAGAGGATGTTATCAGCTCACACATTCCCCCCAGGCTCCCTCTGTTTTCACCCTGGGTGATGAATTCACCAAAAATCTCAACCATAATCCAAGGATGGGCAAAATCTCTCCGCCTCGCTGCCGCAGGACGCATCACTCATCGCAGCCCAGCACTCCCGGCCAAATTTTTTGGCATTTCTCAGCATTTCTCTGAAGTAACGAACCTTTTTTAAGCTGAGGATGTGAGCGGTGCGGGCCGCTCATCGCTCACAAGAGAACTACTCAATGTATCTGTTTTCTTTCAGAATGAAAAAGGCAAACGTTGACCTCACTATGAAAGAGTTTCAAGGTATCTTAAGAAATAAAGAGGAAGAAAAACCCAGCTACTCAGATCTTAAAATGCTGTTCCGCTCCTTAAAAGTGCATCAAGGGCCGTTTCGAGCCTGTTGCACAAGTCTTTGCCCTTAGGTAGCCGGGGTGGCTCTTCCTTTCAAGGGATGGCTCTTCCTTTCAACGGAAGGCTTGCTCCCAAAAGAATTTTAGGATACAAGATCCTAAAGCTACGTAATTCCCACTCTGGCAAAGGGTCCCCGGTGCAACTGCGCACTCTCTTCGCCTGGGGCTGCGTGCGTGTTTCCTTCCATGTGTAATCCCAGCGGGCCCTTCGTTTCCTGCTCTGCTTGCTTTAACCCTGAAGCTGCCCCGTTGCAGCCCTTTCTTACCTCCCCCTGCACGGAGCAGCTCCCGAGGCTGGCCAGGAGCAGGGCTGGATGGGAGGACTGGGAAATGCAACTCCACCGTAGCCTTGGGCATGCTGCAGCCTGTCGAGGTGGAATTTAAGCCTTGGGGATCTGCCATCCGGGAGGATTGCTGTGAGCAGCGTCAGGAGCGAGGGAAGGTCTGGGGATAGGTTACAGCGTCGGAGGCAGGCGGGATGAGCTCCAAAGAGCTTTCGGGAATGGCATTTAGGAGTGCAGGTTTATCCAAGGTGGTAGCTCAGCGCTCACAGCAGAGATGGGTGCACCTACGTCTCATCCAACACCTGAACGTACTGGGAAGGGGCTCTGCTGCAGGAAAGGAGGGATCCACCACCCTCCTGTGTCCCGGTACCTCCTTGGCAGGGCTGTGCAGGCAAAAACTAAGTCAGAGCTGACCAGACAGGGTTGGATCTTCTCAAAGGGCCCCTCTGACTTCCCCTTGGTGGAAGCTCACGTGCTCCATCTAGTGATTAGAAAGCTGAGCACTTGGGTACCGAGCTGGGGTCCCCAGAGAGGAGGAGGATGAGCCCACTGACCACAACAGCCCATGGATCAATGGGCAGCACTGCGCTACGTAGCTCTTGGGCAGCAGAAACATCCCGTTTTTGCTTTTCCTGACCAGGGCAGAGGTTTGACCTGCTACTCCTGGGATGAAAATCATTTACTGTACATGAACAAAAAAAAGTAATATAGTGAAGTTGCTTAAAAAAGCAGCTTTCCTTCAAAATGCATGTTCTCTGCATGCCAGAGTGCAGCCTGGACTCTTGAAGTTGCTCAGGGGAAAGACCAGTATGGAATTGGGATCATTGTACCCCAAATGAAGCGCTGATGGATGTCACAGATCACAGAATCTTTAGGTTGGAAAAGCTCTTCAAGCCCACCCAGTCCACCCGTTAACCCCACACTGCTCATCCCACCCCTGACCCATGGCCCTGAGCACCTCAGCCACACGGTTCTGAAACCCCGCCCGGGGTGGGGACTCCCCTCCCTGGGCAGCCCCTTCCAACCCTGACAGCCCTTTCCAGGAAGGAA
>NW_010271469.1:2670-13635 GCF_000690775.1 Eurypyga helias
CCGTGCCCTTTTCCGGACACGCTCCAGCCCCTCAGTGTCTTTCTTGGAGCGAGGGGCCCAAAACTGACCCCAGGATTTGAGGTGCAGCCTCCCCAGTGCCCAGCACAGGGGACAATCACTTCCCTATCCAGAGGCTCTGGCTATCACTGGAGCCCAGGAGTGGGTTTCACTGGAAGAGCCCCCGGGTCTCTGCATGCTCCAGGAAGGAAGGGTTTGAATCATGCTGACAGTGAGTTTTTCTTGCCCAGCAGGTCCTCAGAGATGTTGGGTGCTGCTGAAGCCATGTGGATTATTCCGGTGCTTGCTCTCTGCGGCCTACTTCCCTATCCAGAGGCTCTGGCTATCACTGGAGCCCAGGAGTGGGTTTCACTGGAAGAGCCCCCGGGTCTCTGCATGCTCCAGGAAGGAAGGGTTTGAATCATGCTGACAGTGAGTTTTTCTTGCCCAGCAGGTCCTCAGAGATGTTGGGTGCTGCTGAAGCCATGTGGATTATTCCGGTGCTTGCTCTCTGCGGCCTCGCTGCAGCCGTGCCCTCGGAGGACAGGAAGCTGAGCGACAAGGCAACGACGTTGGCCGACCGCAGCACGACGCTGGCCTTCAACCTCTACCATGCCATGGCGAAAGACAAGAACATGGAGAACATCCTGCTGTCCCCCGTGGTCGTGGCCTCTTCCCTCGGCCTCGTGTCTCTCGGGGGCAAGGCCACGACCGCCTCCCAAGCCAAAGCAGTGCTCAGCGCAGACAAACTGAACGACGACTACGTGCACAGCGGGTTGTCCGAGCTCCTCAACGAGGTCAGCAACAGCACAGCCCGCAACGTCACCTGGAAGATCGGCAACCGCTTGTACGGCCCCGCCTCCATCAACTTCGCCGATGACTTTGTGAAGAACAGCAAGAAACACTACAACTACGAGCACTCCAAGATCAACTTCCGAGACAAGAGGAGCGCCCTGAAGTCCATTAACGAGTGGGCGGCCCAGACTACGGATGGGAAACTCCCAGAGGTCACGAAAGACGTCGAGAAAACCGACGGGGCCCTCATTGTCAATGCCATGTTCTTCAAGCGTAAGTTCTACCTCCAATTCTTGATACAAGTGACCCAAAACCTAGCCTGAGCCAATACACAGCAGCCCGAACGGGAAGGTGAACACATCCGAGGTCTGCTGGAGGCATGCTCTTTTTCAGAGCGAGTAGTTAGGAGCTGTGCATGAAATTCCCACCCATTCCCTTTTCTTACAAGCTGAATTTCTCTCTCTCTAGCTCACTGGGATGAGAAATTCCATCATAAGATGGTGGACAACCGTGGCTTCATGGTGACCCGTTCCTACACCGTGGGTGTTCCCATGATGCATCGCACAGGTAAGTTGCAAACCTCCTGCCCCACATCAAGAGCAGCTGGAGTTGCGCTCAGCGCTGCTCCGTTACCCAGATTTCCAGGATTGTTTTGCCTCATGGAGGGTGAGAGAAAAAGCAGGGTGTGCTTGATCTGCTGATTCAACCTCTCTGTGAGCAGAGAATCCATGTTTACTATTGGGTACTTGGCTGTTAGGAATAAATCCTAATCCATCACACAAATGAGAGCCGCAGTGTGGAGTTGTTGCCAACGCCAGTAATTTTGGGCCAGTTCCCAAAACAGCGTTCAGACTGGCTTCCCGTGCTGCTCGGGGAAGTCCAGGGTGAATTCACAAGGTTGTGGGTAGCTCTGCCTCTGCTCCACATCTCACCATTTCCTACTTCTGATTTCCAGGTCTCTACAATTACTACGATGATGAGACAGAGAAGCTGCAGGTGGTAGAGATGCCACTTGCTCACAAGCTCTCCAGTATGATCTTCATCATGCCAAACCACGTGGAGCCTCTGGAGAGAGTGGAGAAACTGCTGAACAGGGAGCAGCTCAAGGCCTGGGCTGGCAAGATGAAGAAGAGATCAGTAGCCATCTCACTGCCTAAAGTCATCCTGGAAGTCAGCCACGACCTTCAGGTAAAGGAGGTCCTTAAAGAAAACTGTGGGGCATTACAGTTCCTTGGGGTGGGAGAAAAGATAGTGGGATGATGGGCTGTTTGTGCCTCGTGCTGTGTCAGCTCTGGGGGGTTGCTGACCCCTTATCTTCTCCTAGAAACACCTGGCTGATCTGGGCCTGACAGAAGCCATTGACAAAACCAAGGCTGACCTGTCAAAGATCTCCGGGAAGAAGGATCTTTACCTGTCCAACGTCTTCCATGCTGCCGCTCTCGAATGGGACACGGAAGGGAACCCCTACGATGCCGACATCTACGGCCGAGAGGAGATGAGGAACCCCAAGCTCTTCTACGCTGACCATCCCTTCATCTTCATGATCAAGGACAATAAAACCAACTCCATCCTCTTCATCGGCAGGCTCGTGAGGCCCAAAGGGGACAAGATGCGTGATGAGTTGTAGTTCGGTTGTTTTGGGTTTTTTTTTTCCCAGAGCTTTGGTTTGTGTGTTTTTTAGTGGGGGTTTTCAAAAAAGGGGAAATGCTATTTTGTATCCTTCTCGAACTATGGGTGCTATTCAGACCAGGGTGCATTGTGATGAGAAACCAGCATACACTTTACCTCACCCCAAAATACGTGTTGCACAAACCCACCTCCCGAGAGGAACAGGGGAGCCTGGCACGAGAGGGTCCCCAGGAGTGGAAGGGAACCAGCATGCACTGAGGCAGCACAGCCTCAGCTGAGATGTTCAGGCTGATGCTTTGCTCCTCCCCGCGCTCATTAAGCCTCCTGCTAAGTACCTCACTGCTACCATCAGCCCTGCAAAGGCACAAGCCCTCCACCCTTCCCCTCTCAAACGCTTCTGCACCTTCTGCTCTGCCGCTTTTCTCCCCCTCTGATGCCAGGTGGCACCGCACCAGAGCTGCTCTGCTCCCTCTGCAGTTTGTTCCTTGCTCCTTCTGTTGTCAGCGGTGATGTACGAGCACAAAGGGCCGGCTCTGCGGTCCGAGCCCCTCCGTGGCCCTAGGAGGGGAACAAGACCACGGCAACATGAGGGGAGGTTGTATGGGGTTGTGCCCTTCTGCCGAAGCCCAGGATGACTGTTAGATGCTTTGACAGCAGCAGATCACCTCCTTAGCTAGAACACTCACTGCAAAGCCAAGTTCAGCTTTGCCCAACACTTCAGAGTGGCCTAGGGGTGTCGGCAGAGACCCCAAAGAGCAGATGGGCTTCTACAAAGATAAACCTGAGGTCCCTTCAACACTCCTGCGTGACAAATGGCTGTGCTCCACCCCTCTGGGAATCACCAAGGGGGCTCTTGGGCCAACATCTGTCATTAAACATCCTGTACCAGGCAAAGAGAGCGACTCCACCTCTCTTGGTGTTTCTGCATCAGCACGTAGGGCTGGGAGAGTCACCAGCGTGAAGGTTCTCCCAGTTACAGCCAGGGCTGTACCCACCAGCTGCCACAGCATTCCAAAGGACTGCTGGCTTCTCACACGGAGGTGGATCAGGCTCACTTCCACTTCCTTTAATCACAGAGCTTTAGAGCTGCCATACCTGACTTCCTAATGACTTTTTTCTGAAGCTCCTCTCCTCCGCAATACTTTAGCTCCCTGTTGGCTGACCTGGGTAAGGGCACGCTGAAAAACAAACGTATTTATAGTTACACTCATATTTATGTCTGATAATCAGCAAGTTTCACAGCCTGCTCCAGCCTAGACTTGGGAGGTTATTTCTTATCTTTCAGGGATATCACCAGGTTAATGCTATTTAAGAAGTTACCGATACGATCCCATGAGCATGGGCCAGGTAAGCCTTGCCAGGCTCTGGGCGAGGAACAGAAGATCATCAAAAGGAGAAATCTGCATCACAATCTAAGTGCTAGTTATCTGAAGCAAGCAGGGACAGCGACTGCCTTGCTTTCCTTTATCTCCCTATATAGAAGCCCAATACTGCAGGTTTTTTTCCACACACACTAACTCCACTTATTTATTACGTTGCAACCACAAAATCTCTTTCTAAGGTGTTTCTACAGCCAAAAATCGCAGCAGCTTGCACCCCCACGTTTAACCCAACCATGCCTTCTCCAGGTTTGCAAGGTTACATGACTGCAGAAAAGCTTGTCTGCCCTAACTGCTATCTAAGCCAGCTGGAATGGGAGACCTTATCCCGTATTTTTTTCCCAGATCATACTCCTAGGTGCTTTCCCTGCCATGCTGGGAGGAGGCAACCCACAAGGATGTACCCAGATGCTGAAAGCCCAGTGCGTATGCTAGACGCTACCCAGTGAATCAGGGCACTGAAACCCACACGCTGTAGCACGTGACGGAGGATGGGGAGGGGGGTGGGGGCAAGGCAAGAACACACTGTGGGATATTGTGAATAATTTGCATCATGTGGATGCAGGCGTCTGATGGCTTTTATTGTTCTTGTACCACACAATGTCAGTTGTATGATTTTGCAATAAAAATTTTTCAGTGAAGCTCTGGCAGCCACAGTCACTCGCAGGGTTTTGGAGGAGACAAAGCGCTCGTAAAGAGCTTAGAGAGGTTCCTTGCCATCTTCAAATCCAACACAACCTTCTTAATCTGGTAATCACAACCAAAATTACACTTAAAACACACCAACAGATGAATTCCCATAAAAACTGTGTCATGGGAAAGGAACACTAGTAGCAGGTTGGCTTTTCACTTTAACACTTCTCTCCCCAAACGGCAAGCTTGCCGCATCTTTAACGCTTTGCAGGTAGGAGGAGCGACTGCCCTCCCCTGGCCCTGGCATTTAACAAGAGCTCAGTTAAAAAGAAAGTATGGCAGTATAGGAAGAAACCTGATCCCTGTTAGCCACAGGGATCAGCCATCCTGACCCTACAACCCAAAGTTGGGATCCAGTTGAGATGAATAGGAGAAAGAACCACAAGAACCTGCACCATCGCTGTGGGAATACAGCTTAGTTGTGGAAAATCCAGCAGCATCAGATCCTGCTGGCCCTTGTCCTGTTGGAAAGGGTTTACCCTGCTGTCCATTCAAGCCTGCAATTCAGTCTGCAAACCGAAGCCACAGGCATCTCCCCTTTTCCCTGTGCCAAAACAGCACCTCTGGGACAGGCAGGCACACGCATCCGTGTGGAGCTGCTGATGCTGAAGAAGGACCAAGTGCCTTCACTGGAGTTACAGAAGCATCTCTGGCACTAACCATAGCAGCCCAGGAACATCATCCACCCAGAACACCAATAAAGCTCCTGAGCTTGTCCCACCCCCAGCTGGTCTGGCAAACAAGCTTTAAACACTCACAGAATGGTTTGGGTTGGAAGGGAACCTAAAGATCATCCAGTTCCAACTCCCCAGCCATGGGCAGGGACACCTTCCACTAGACCAGGTTGCTCCAAGCCTCATCCAGCCTGGCCTTGGACACTCCCAGGGATGGGGCATCCACAGCTTCTCTGGGAACCTGTCCCGGTGCCTCCCCACCCTCTGCAGGAAGAATTCCTTCCTGATGTCTCATCTCCATCTCCCTCTTTCCATTTAAACCCGTTCCACCCCTTGTCCTGTCACTCCCTGCCCTTGGGAAAAGTCCCCCCCAGCTTTCTTGTAGCCCCTTCAGGCACTGGAAGGGGCTCTGAGGTCTCCCCGGAACCTTCCCTTCTCCAGGCTGAACCCCCCAACTCCCCCAGCCTGTCCCCAGGGCAGAGGGGCTCCAGCCCTTGGAGCATCTCCGGGGCCTCCTCTGGACTCGCTCCAACAGCTCCGTGTCCTGCTGTTGGGGGCCCAGAGCGGGACACAGAACTGCAGGTGGGGTTCCCACAAAAGTTGTCCCCAACTTCTCACCACACAATGGATCTAGCAGGAAGAGAGGTACAGCAATACCACTCTTAAACCCACTACCCACACGTCTCTTCATCTTCCATCTCCTGGAAAGCCAGCCCTTACTGAGGACACCAGGCAAATTCTAGCTGATCATCACTTAACACATTTGGGCATTGAAGAATTTAGACACAACATGCAAGGGCTTTGCACTGTCACTCTTCTACTGCTTCCAGCCTTCCAGCTTTCACACACCTCCTGCTCCTATAATGTGATAAAGCTGGTCTGTCAAGTTTTTTCCCCCCAATTAATATTATTTTAAAAAAACCAAAAATTAATGTTGGCATCACTTACTCTAACATGTAGTAACTTTCTTTTAAAGCTTTGCACTGAAAGATGTGCACAGAAGCCCAAAATCAGCCACTCTGACACCCTGGGAAGGCACATCTGTTTCTGAGAGGCTTAACCAGCTCTCCTGCCAGGCGGGTTTCCAGGAGGCCTGTCAGGGAAGCTGGGAACAGGAAGGCTGAGACTCACACATCCACACACGCTGCCAGACAGACCAGTTCCTGACACCATCCGTTTGAAACTCCAGTACGCAAGCTGCCTGACTAGCTCCTGCAGAAAAAACTCCTGAAGATGGAAATCTGGCTGAAAAACCTACTCCTAAGCAAAGTTTGCCGACTTGTACTATTTTTGTTAATGCAACAGAACAAGTTCTGAATTTCTTGAAATCCGAACAGAAAAAAAGGCACGATCGTAGAATGGTTTGGGTTAGAAGGGACCTTAAAGATCACCGAGTTCCAACCCTCCGACATAAGCACAACGTGGTCACTTCTGATGCGCCTGAGACTCTTCCCACTACTGCACCGGACTTTGAAAAGCACTGGGAAAGGAACTGACAGAACTAGAATCTCTGCCTGAAACTTCACCAAATCTCACTGCTTCAGCCTACAGGGCTTCAGCTTGACCGCAGCTGACAAGGACAGCACCGGAAGTAATTCATACTGCAACGGAAGAGAGGTCAAAACACTTCTGTGCCTGCAGACTACGCACTTCTACAGCATCAACAGCCTTGAGGTCAGCAACATCAGTACCTGTGTTATCCTGCAGCTCATTAAAGCCAATTAACAGTGATGGATTTCTACTCAAGCCTCCAAGGAAGAGAAGTTCTTCCCCAGTCAGTGAAACATATTTCCATCTCAAAGGTTTGGACAGAAGGTTTGAAATGCAAAGTGCACACTTGTCTCCCCCCCAGCTCATATGTAAATACCTACTCGGAAGTGTGTCTCACCCTGGACCTCCACAGACTTGTGTCACCTGGCCTAAGAGCAGCTTAACATTCCCATTCGGTGCACAGCTCTCAAAGTCACAGTGGATGGCTTCTCCATGAGAAGGGAAATGGATGTTCAGAGGGGAAAAAAGCCTTTGGTAGAATGTAGTAATACTTCAGTTTAAGCAAGAAAACTATAAACAACTGCAACTGCTGTGGATATTGCTGAAAAGCTGGAAATCTCAAAGAATGGGACCAGTATCAATGAATGGTTTGGGTGGGAAGGGACCTTAAAGCCCACCCAGCCCCACTCCCTGCCACAGGCAGGGACACCCTCCACTAGACCAGGTTGCTCCAAGCCTCATCCAGCCTGGCCTTGGACACTCCCAGGGTTGGGGCATCCACAGCTTCTCTGGGCAACCTGTCCCAGTGCCTCCCCACCCTCTGTGGGTAGAATTCCTTCCTGATATCTAAACCTCCCTCCCCACTTTCAATTTAAACCCATTACCCCTTGTCCTGTCACTCGCCATTGGAAGGAGTCCCCCCCCATCTTTCTTGCCGCCCCCCAGGCACTGAAGGTGCTGTAAGGTCTCCCCAGAGCCTTCCCTTCTCCAGGTTGAACACCCCCAGCTCTCTCAGCCCGAGAACTTCAGTACATAACTGAAGAGTTACCAGTAGTGCTCCAGTTTGAGGGGTGTTATTCCTGACCCTCTGAACACCAGCTTGCTGCTCCAGCTCTATCCAGAATCAGCATTTTTGTCCCCACTCTGTTTAGGGTCAGGATATGGTAAGTTGACTCCAAAGAGGGAACACAGCCTGGAAGAAACGCAACAGAACTCCTTCCACACCAAAGGCGAGAGCAAGGCTTTCCTGGGATACGTCTTGCAAAAAAAGCACCTGCACAGAACACTGTCTTTTGTGATTTTATTAAGAGATGTTTTTCAGGACAGTCAAGCTTCTGGTTGCAGATGTTACAAACCCTACAACAAAAAAAACCAAACAAATAAGAGTGAGATGGTGGCAAACCATTTCCCAAAAAACATTCTCCTACCCAGAATGGTAAACAAACAGATTCCAAGAGTTCAAGTTAAGCATCTTTCACTTCTTGCATTTTAGCCAGTGATGCCCCCTTTTTCCCACAGGAGCTTCCTAGTCAGATTCTCGTTTCACCATGGCCCTGCAACCCCCCAACCTCTCCCTGTTCACACAAGGCCAACTTCAGCCAGAGAACACAGCCTGGCTTTCACCAGCAGCTAAGGAAATCTTCTGGAAGAGGCCTTTAGGCCTGTGCCTCCTGCTGCGCTGATCACAGAGTGAGCGAAGTTTTACAAGCAGCAATTGAACAATTTCATTTGAGACAACCCAGAAACAGGGGCTTAAATCTTGATTATTTACTTAAACTACCCTACGCGTTGTGCTCAACGTTCTTGGCTTCTAAGTCTACCCTAAACTGGATCCCAGTACATCTACTGCATGAGGAATATATATGCTGTGCTGTTGCTGCACGCTGGCAGTACAATGCTAGAAACATCCAAGGCACTGAACCCTTCTCAGACAAATGCCTCTACGTCACTCAAATGATGACCCAAGGTCCCCAGATCCATGCTATAGGACACAACATGAAGGAGGGCACTTGGACAGGGATGTTCCCTTTCAGACTCGTCATCTCATCCTCACGGAAGGGTGTGCTTAGCCAGTTTGCAACATGCCTCTCCATCCCGGGCAATACTCTAAACCCAACCCAGCTGACCCCTACCCCTGGTGCAATGCAGCAGCTTTTTTTCCCAGTATCCCAGCTACTGCATAGCTTTTTTGGGTGACACGACACCTTTTCTGCATGGCTCCTCCCACCCTTGTCAGGCACTTACCCCTCAGGCAGTGGGAACCGGCTGAGGCATGGCTGGCTGTTCTGGTTTGCCACCTTTCTGCTCTGAAATGGGGGTGGTGGGCAAGATCTCTTCTTTGGGTTCCACAATGCTGACATGGTCTGGGAGAGGCTTTTTGGGGCCAATCTTTCCACTTGGGTCCCAGGGCAACATAATCTTTACTTTGATCCCCAGTACTCCTACAAAGAGTGACAAGACAACACAGACATGTTCATTCAACACGAAATACCAAGCACACATGCAGTAGTGACAAGCCCCAAGGTTACAAAATCTGCTGTCTGAGCCAAAAACACCCCCTGACAACACTGAAGACTCAAGCCAATTAACACAAAAGTGCTACAGCTTAAAAATCTAGTAGTTTTTAATTTAAACCAGCGTGTTTAGCTTTACCCAATTCACTGCCTTTGCAAACTGCAGCCTGGGACTATGATGAAAACATGTGATATCTTTACATCATGCTAACCCTGCTTTTAAACCCTGTTCTTCCTGGGATAACTCAGCTCACCCTCCTAGGATATTGCACTGGGGTTTTTTTTGCATCCCTTCTCAGACAAATGCCTCTAAATCATTCAATGAGTAGGACATCCTGCCCAAGGCAGCTTTAGCACAGCACCACAGAACATGGCACTGAACAGGCTGCAATGACACAAGGACGTCCCTTCTGACTCGTCATCGTATCATCACTGAAGGGAAGGTGAAGAGAAGCTTTGTCTACACTTGTATCCCTACATGAGGTGTTCTGCATTTAAATAACCCGCAGCCAATTAAGATGCAGAAGTCATCTGCGTTTTACCAGGGGGATGAACAAGTGTGAGCAGGCTTGGCTGGTTTAGCTAGGAAGACTTGACAGAGCAGAACGGTGGGGGAAGACTGTCAGGGAAAGCATGTGCTCTTTCATGGGTCTTGTAGTACCCATGTTCTGTATGCCCACCCCAGGGAGCCAAGAAAGTTAGAATCCAAACTGTCAACAGCTCATGATTCTAGTCAACGTGAACTTGATTTCTAAGTTGTCTTGCTACCAACCCCAGAAGCCACAGGACACAAGTCAGTATCTGGAAAAGAAAATGACCTGGGATGACTAGGGACAAGGAGTAACAGTTTTAAATTGGAAAAGGTGAGATTTAGGTGGGATACCAGGAGGAAATTCTTCCCAGCGAGGGTGGGGAGGCACTGGGACAGGTCGCCCAGAGAAGCTGTGGATGCCCCATCCCTGGAAGTGTCCAAGGCCAGGCTGGATGAGGCTTGGAGCAACCTGGTCTATGGAAGGTGTCCCTGCCCATGGCAGGGGGTTGCAACTGGGTGGGCTTTAAGGTCCCTTCCAACCCAAACCATTTTAGTAGTCTGTGATTCTATGGCTACAGAAAATTCTGCTGAAGGCCCCTTCTCCATTGCCCATTCCCATAAGCAAATGCAAATAAAGTTCTACTTCAGGTGTAATGTACAAACTTCATGGTGAGAGCTTAGTTGCAAAACCCTAAGAAGAAATTTCCAGAGCCAGAACAAGTGGTAGCACAAGTGAACAACTCCACAACATCAGCAGTGCATCAAAACCACGTGAGTAACCACCTCGCCGGTGACAGACGGAAGGCAACCTGCAGATACGGGATGCCAGGAGTTGAGATCTCCTGGCCCTGAAGCACTGAGAGAAGGAACCAACAGAGCTGCCAAGGGATCTGCACCCCAGCTACTCACCCTGCCGGAGAAGGACGTGACGCACGGCTGTGTCGACGTAGTAATTCACCGGGTCTCCACTGTGGATCATCAAGCCGTCCACAAACTTCATGGATTTGGCACGCTGACCTCTGAGTTTGCCGGACACGACCACCTCGCAACCCTTGGCACCGCTCTCCATGATGAAGCGGAGGACACCATAGCAGGCTCTGTGGGGAGAAAGCAGCAACAGAAACAGCGTTAATCCCACTCTCTCAAATCCACACTGCTCCAAGGGGGCATTTTACACCAATTTTAAGCACAGACCATCCCACTCCAACTTCTGTTTGTGAAAAGCCTTCTGACACACACCCGTGCAATCACAGCTCTGTCAC
>NW_010271470.1:0-21169 GCF_000690775.1 Eurypyga helias
GGTTTTGCGGAACAAACAGCCGGGGATTAGCGCCTCGCCCTTCCCTGCCCACCTTACCCCAGCCCCCACCGCCCGGCAAGGCTCTTCTGCCGGGATTAGGCTTCCCGTTGCCTTTGAGCAGGAGGAAGAGAACAGGTCTGCACGGACACGGCTGAAATGCCTTCGGCGATCAGCCGCCCAGGTACAGCAGCAACAGTCGGTGTTGTGTTCACCGCTTCCTGCCCCAAAACAGCCGTCGGTGGCTCTGTGAGTGATAAAGAACAAGAAAACAAGGATAAACCCAAAAAGACTTTGCAGTGGCATGGTTTAGGGTTGGCTTCTGAGTTCTTTTTCCCTGGTTTTATGTCCCATTCTTTTATCTGGGCGTAGGATTTGCTCGGCGTCTTTGCATGGCTCACGTTGGGCCATCGAGTGAGTCCTGTTGTAGAAGTGGCCGAGCGGGAGGATAAACGCCAAGGACCGGGCCTGCTGCCGTGAGGTTTCCGTAGGCTGGACACTGCCTTCCCCGGCATCTGGCTGACCATGAGTACGTGGCTGCTGAGCGGCGGGTCTCTGGCCCCACAAGCACCGTGTTGCAAATGCGGTGGTGGATCAGAGGGTCTTGGCTGGACCCTCACAAAGCTGCATGAAAGGGAAAAACCCCAACAGGTAAACAAGTGTTGAGAGTAGAAGGTTGTTTTAAGGCAGCCTGACCTGAAGGTATTTCCCCAGGAGACTCAAAGCAGGAACGTGAACAGTGATTAGAGAAACCAGCGCTGGGAGCTTTGACCTCCAAGAGCACTTGAAGGACTGTAAAGTCTCCAGAAGTCCAAAAAACGGCAAATGCTGCCCGTTTGTAAATGGTGAGAGGGAAAAAAACAGGGCATTGAAGAGCCACCTGAGTTGCTTCAATCCCTAGGAAGTAACAGCTTGTTTGTTTCTGTACTGGACCTGGGAGCACTTGTAGGTATGGGGAGAAATAGTGAATGTCATGTGTCTGGGCTGCAGCTCTAGCTGCACTCTCAGCGGCGTTCTCTTAAGCAATGTAAGAATCATAGAATCACGGAATGGTTTGGGGGGGAAGGGACCTTAAAGATCATCCAGTTCCAACCCCCCTGCCATGGGCAGGGACACCTTTCATAGCCCAGGGTGCTCCAAGTCTCATCCAGCCTGGCCTTGGGCACTTCCAGGGGCATCCACAGCTTCTCTGGGAACCTGTCCCAGTACTCCCACCCTCTGTGGGAAGAATTCCTTCCTGATATCTAATCTAAACCTCCCCACTTTCAATTTAAACCCATTATCCCTTGTCCTGTCACTACAGGCCCTTGTAAAAAGTCCCTCCCAGCTTCCTTGTAGCCCCTTCAGGTACTGGAAGGCTGTAAGAGGAAAGACTCGATGAAATTATTACAGGTTGGATGAATAGCTGGAAAATTGTATTTGAGATCTGTACAGAATCTAGTAATATTTGATGTTCACATAACTGACCTGAGCGAGGGTCCACTAATTAAATTTGAGGACACTGCCAAGGCAGCGGGTGTCTTGGAGGCCAGAGTGAGAACACAAAATGGTCTTGACAAGTCGGAGAAAGTGCCTGGCAAATGCTGGATGCAGTTTAAAAGGAATCTTGCATCTGTCCTGTGCTTGGGGAGAAATAGCCAACTGCGGAAATGCAGGATTGAGGAAGCAATGGGATAGGTAGCAGATGTGGGAGCAAAGGTGGCGTAGCAGGTCACAAGCTGCGTGCGGAGACGAGGATGTCTATGTGCTGGAAACGAGAGAAGTAAATGCTCCGTGGGGATAGTGCTGTCCGGGAGGTACCTGTGCACCTGCGGTCTCGGGCCCTCACTGTCAGCCACACTCCGAGTCGCGGGTCATGATATTCATCATGATTTTCTCAACTAAAATAAGAGACATCAGTGATGATGCCTAGAGGGGGGTTCGGGTCGCGTTTCTCGCTCCCCACTGCAGTGCTGCCAGCAGTGAGGCGGTGACTGCATGTGCGTGGCTCTGACACTACGTACTGTGCCTTATTTACCGGTTAACGACCCGGGGACTGGTGTGGGGACCCATGGTGCCCCTCTCTGACCCCTCTGTATGTGCCCCCTGCATGGTGAAGGCATGTCGCTGCTTCCACTCCTGCACTGGTGGGCATGAGAGCGGTGCCGTCTAGCAGAGATGGAGCCTGAGGCTTTGGAAGGACTGGGGGGCTGTGACCCCCATGTCTAGCCCAGATGGCTTGGGAGATGTGGGACCTGATCCACACTCAGTGGGCATCTTTCCAGCAGTGCCACCAAGCCTCAGAGCAGACGTTGAAGGCCAGCTAACCCTTCGGATCAGCCTGGTGTTTATGGAAGGTAGTGGGAAGAGAAGGTGCAGCAGGAAAAGGATCATTTACTCTACACAGAGGGGGAAAACTACATTATTTGCAGCTCTTCATAGGACAAGAAGCTTCTCAGAGCTGTTTGTAGGCTCCAGCTACGAGTTTCATATACTCTATTAAGAGACTTGTAGAAGAAATCCTCTCTCCATCTGCCTGTCCTTGCTGCCCCAGTTCCCTTACTTGTTTTTGAAAAAGGACATGATTAACCCTCCACGTGTGCAGGATGGAAAAGCCAGAGCCCTGTTTTAGGCACGGGGGTGTAGTCAGATATGGGTACTGTCCTGTTCCTGGAGTGGATGAACAGCAGTTGATCCCACACTCTGCTTTACCCAGCTGCCTTGGGCTCTACCATTTCCTACCTGAGTAGGAGAAAATTACCCTGGTTTAAGCACTTTGCTGGCAACCTGGTTTGCCCAGTGCTGGCTTCCGAGTCTTTTTTAAGGCCAGCAAGAATGCCATCTCTTAGTAGGTGCTGAGTTGTATTATTATCACTATGCAAAGGCCAAGCGCAGTCCTATGTAGCACAGGAGGGACGCTTCCATCTGCTCTGAATGGGACCGGGTCTTTCTCCAAACCTGGCACTCTGCCACCAGCACTGGAGTGGGTGCTCGCACGCCTTCGGCTCTGCCTGTATTTCTACATTCCTTCGGGAGCGGTTTGTGTTGGACTCAGGTGGGCACAAGCACGACTGCACATCGTCAGGCTTAAGAAGGGTTCGTTGGCAATATCCTCATCTGCTGTGAAGTTCGGGCAAGGAAGATATATGTTACCCAGTGCAGTAAACTGGGACAAAACTTGCCCACCACTGGTTTTTAAGCCCGTATGTCTTGACAGTGTGAATTTGCTCCGTGGTTTCCATCACTTGGTCTCAGCTGGTCTGGTGGATGGTCCCTAAAACCCGGCACACTTGCAGCTGTCACAGCCTTTGCTCAACGAGGAGCTGGTGCAGTGGAACCGCTTTTACTAGAGCCCTTTTATTCCAAGAAATCAACTCAAATCAGCCAAAGGAGGCCCTAAGGTACATTAATGAGACTGCACTGAAACCCTGTGTGGACAGAGGACCGTTAATTTATGTGTGTTTAAACTCCCCGAGCAGCAAGAGGAGCAGGATGGAGTTGTGACTGCAGGCCTTCTGCCTTCCCACAGGGATTAATGCCATTTATCTAATCCACTTTAACAGTTAATTTATATTCATTATCTTGATTTTCCCTGCGGGTTAGTGTAGAATGACTCTTAATTCTCGGTGTGGAAGCCCTTATTCCAGACTAACAGTGCCTTGATCCTAAACTAGTTTAATCCTGGAGTGGATTCAACTAATGTGAAATAAGTCTTTTGACTTCCAAAAAAAAAAAAAAAAAGGCAGCCACGCAAAGCACTGATCAGGACAGCTCTTCACTGCAAACTCACAGGTGACAGTAATCCTTGCTCACTGTCGCCGAGTCCCACGGTCCCTCTGTGTCTGCCTGCTGCCAGCTCCTAGCTGGCCACCTGGCATGGGCCGACTGATTTGGCTTTGCTTTGTGACTCCATGGGAGGAGTGAAATCAGGAGAGCAAAGGCTGGCAGAAAAGCTCCCTGTTTTTCTGTTGGCAGGTACAAGCATCAGACACAATCCCTTTCTTGGGTAAGAGGAACTGACTTCCTAGCAGACGAGAAGGAAGGTCTGTAGTACGTCAGCATAGCCAGAGAAGCCATCTCATGTCACTGCCAGAGAGATGACAAATGGCTCTGTCATTTGTCACCCTCGTGGAAAGCACGAAGAGTTACATGTCAAGGTGATGGACAGTGAATGCTTAGAGCACATTTGGAGAGTGGCTGATGTGGTCAGTGGTTTAGAACAACCCTTTCCTGCTTGATGGCAGCTAGCACTGTCCTGGTTCCCCTCACACTGTGACAGCCTCTGGCTGGGGGCAGGCAGAGGGAGAGGCTGTGAAAGTCACCCACAGATGCTCTTTTTGTCATTTAAAACTGCTTTATTGTGTCCTAAATAGGTGCTATGAAGGACACAAAGTATGAACAGCAGCACCTTTTGCCGGCATGGACACCCCAGCCTCAGTTTTCCCCTTATAAACTGGCAGACTGGTCCTCCAGCCACTCCATCAAAGAAATGTCTGTCCATATGCCAGGAATAGAGTCTCCATATAACGCCTTATCAGTGCTTGTCAGATACAGGGAAATGAGGCTCTGGTACCCAGTACCTCTTAGGACCTCTGCCTTTCCTTCCTCCTGCAGCCCGTGGCGTGCAAAGCCTTTGCTAGCGAGCGCAATGTCACCGTCACGGCCCTCCATCAGCTGCCAGTGACCAGCTCATGGCAGCACGGGAAAGCACCCCTTTCCTAGGCAGCCGCCCAAACGGTGGGAGATGGGCCTTTTCGGTGTGGTGTGGAGCAGGTTTGGCAAAGAGAATCAGGAAATTGAGTGAGACATCTGTCAGAGTTTCCCAAAAGACATGCAACTTTTATCGCTGTAGCTTCTCCCACTTGAGGCACTGAATTTTTAAATAGAAAAGAACAAAATCACCTGCCAGCGTTTCAGCACCCGGGTGCCTAAACTCGGCTGTTGAATAGTGCCCTGATAGCTGGGCAACAGATCGCTGGGGCTGTCTTCAGGTTCAGAACAAAGGGAGGAAAATAAAGAGCTTTTAAGGCCAATCCTGTACCTTTTATTTGACATATTTAGCGGAGCAATTCTCTGTAAAAGTATCATCCATAGCAAAGCCGTCCTGCTTTAACAATCTGCCTGTAATGCATTTCCGAGAAAAGAGAGAGCAGCAGCCTCCTGCCTTTCAGGTTAACCTTTGCCGGAGAGGGACGGGGATGGCACGCGCTCTTGGCTTTCCAGGCTCTCTGAGCCCCCTCCGAGACGCTGCAGGGGTTTATGTACACACTGAATACATCTTTTGGCATTTGACATTCTGGCAAGTTGTGATAACTCCGTGTAAGATGCAAAAACTCATGCATTGTTAATGGTGATTAGCTGTGGGGATGAGACTACAGAGGAAATGGCTGGATTTTCTGTCTCTTGGAGTCAAAGCTTGATGGTTTTGTGGACGCCTGGATGCAGACTAAGCCACATAATTGATCTCACACAGGGGTACCCTGGTGAAATACAAGGGCTTGTGTCATAAGGCAGATCAAATTAATATTCTTCAAGAGGCCCGACTGGTTTTAAAGCATCAGTGAGCTTATTAGAGCCACTTGTTAGGAAACACCTCCTGGGGAGGAGAAGTGCAAGGCAGCCCAGGCAGGGAAGGGCACGCCTGTGCGCCACAAGCACCTGCAAGCGCACCTCCTTCCACGCTCATCTTCAGCACGCCTATTGTGCTCACCTGGAAGGGATGTCCTTGCAGGTCCCTGACCAGGTCCAAAGAGGGATGCACCCCAAACGGAGCCCAGGGTGCTGCGTAGCTGTCAGGAGCTGCTGTGCTCAGGGCTGGCACTGCACACCTGGAACAGCTGGGTCAAGCCTGTCTGCCAGCCAGGACACAGAGCATGTCGTCCTTGTAATTAAAATTAATTCCCTGAAGTGCTTTCTCCTCTTTCCCAGACACAGCAAACAGCTGGAGGCTGGGATTATGGACACTGATGCCACTTAGAGCTGTGATAAGGCGGGATGCCTGGGGAGCATCGGCGCACCGCTCTGCTGCGGAGACAGCACTTGGAGCTCCTCTGTGTCGAGGTACAAGGTAGCTTCCAGCTGGGCGGAGAGGCCAGGCCGGAGCAGGAGGGCAAGGGTGGCCAGAGCAGTCCTGGGGAGGAAGCCAGCCAGTCCTGTCCCATCACGTCCCTGCAGTGGTATGTGTTGTCCCATCCATGCATCCCATGCTGTGGAGACTACCTGGAGGCAGGCAGAGTGCAGCCACTTTGGCAGTCCTCAAAGGATATTTGGAAGAAGGCCCATAGGGTGCAAAAAACCAGCAAGTGGTTTATGGGGGGTGGCAGCTTGTCTTTGCAGGTCTTTAAAAATCTCTTTGTGCTTTCTTGGTGACAGAGGGACAGCCACAATATGCACATAGGTTGGGAAAACAGCTTCCCCTGAGAACTAGACTGTGCCCTGAGTCTGACTTCTGCTTTTCTAGGTCACAGTGCCAGTCGTGGTAAACCCAACCCTTGTTTCTCTCTAATGGGCCCACTCCAAAGCCGGGAGGAAGATTAGCTCGCAGAAGGGAAGTGCCCCGTGGCAACCCTTCCAAATTCAAGGCTGTCTCCTGCTTGCCACTGGTGTGCCTGCGCAGGGGAGCCTGGCTGAGCCCCAGCAGCCCCAGGCAGAGCATCTCCAGGGTGGCAGACTCGAGGACCCTCTGGCTTAGCACCCATCTCTAATTCAGAGCAGGGACATAAGGGATGTTCTGGCTTGCTTGCAAAGCATCCCATCCCTCGGAGAGCCAAGGCACTTTTCTCCTTTCTCTTCCCGATTCTTAGCAAAATATTTCAAGCACTTTGCTTTTACCCGTGTGAGCCAGACACCTAGTATTTTTCTTAATATCTTCTTTCAGAAGAGCTGGGGCTTCCTGCAGATCTCGCCCAAGGATTTGTCTGGAAGCAGATACAACTTTGATCAAAATAAATGACTGAGGTCTGGCTCCAGCCGACGAGGTGCGTACTCCCTGCTCACAGAGTGAGCCTTACAGAGAGCGAGAGATCCCATCTGCACACACAGAGGCACTGGGAAGCCAGAAAAACAGAGAGTAAGCATGGCTTTTCCCTCTGTTTTGTGCACTGCTTTAAGCACAAGCCTCCAGAAAGGACCACAGGGACTGGCATGCTTCTGGGACGCTGGCTTTATTCCAAGACAAGGTTTGCTCCCTAACCTGGTCAGGGTTTGGAAACAATAACTGAGTCCACCTTGGGGTTTGGGAGTGGGGTAGATGTTTTTCTGAGATGTTTTTCTGAGCCATATGGAGCTGTGACTTCCCTTCTCCCTTCCTTCCCCAAGCCTACCTACAGCTGCCTCTGCTCACCCCCTCCTCCCATCCCACTCTTCCCTTTTGCAGCCAATATTACAAAATCAGGTGGTAAAGATTAAAACCACTCCTAAAACCATCCTGTGCAAGAAAGGAGCATTTAGAAGGCTAAATCCTCCAATCCCCTTATTCCAATTAGGGTCCTTTCTCTGACAGACCTGGGAGTGGTGCAAGACAATGACTCCAATCTGCTCCCAGTAGACAGCAGCATCATGGGCGGCTCCTTGGCGTGGGGCAGGCTCACCTGCAAGCACACAAGAGAAAATCCCCGCTGCACACATGGCCTCACACATGTTCATATTAAGAAAGGGAAAAAAAAGAATGGGGGAGGTAGAAGTTCCTGAACACCCTGTAAGCTGATTAAAGGGTATTTTACTTTTACGTAGGAAGGATTTAGCCCTGCAGTTCCTAGTACCATCTGACCTCAATAAACTCCCATGCCGTCGGCGGGTGCTGCCATTGGAGGGGGTCACAGCCTGTACCTGAGCTCCTCAAAGGTCAGCTGCACCTCGACAGCTTCATCAGGGCTTGTGACACGGTTGCTGGACATGAGTGGTGGATGAGGTGGTCCTTCCCCAGCCTTTGCAGCCTGTCTTGACCCTTGTGCACTTAGCCATGGATCCAAAGAGAGCAGTGCAGAGGCTGTTGGAGCATTTTGGGGTGCGCGTTTTGGCCAACCAAGGTGTTTCCATGAAGCATTGCAGCCCCAGCAGATCCCGAGTTGTTGCAGTAACACAGCTGGTGTCTGGACAGTGGACAGTCTGACAAGGGATGCTGCCTTGGAAGGGTTGCCCAGGATAGACAGCGATCCCAAAGGCTGGATGGGCTTTCCTGGTCCAAGGCAGAAGCACCCATGTCCACATAACACAGTAGCAACCTTTATCCAGCCTGTTCTTAGAGCTCTCTGGAGGTGGAGTCTGAATGCATCCACACTGCTCCTCCAGCCAGAAGGTCTTTTCTGATCTATATCAATTTCTTTGAAGTGTGAGTGGGAATTTCTTCCCTTCAGAACTCAGAATGGCCCCCCAGAGCTTTGTGTGCTGATTTTTGGGAGTCTGCCTGCATCATTCTTGTGGGATGGTGTCAGGATACCTGGATTTACAATGAAACCCTCACTTTTTCAAAATGCAGTTTCTCGTGTCTTTTCCTCCAGCACAGAAAAAGGCCAGGCTCTCCTTAAATATCACCAAACTTGGAGTTAATACATTTAACATAGTTATAAGACACTGTGTTCCCTACTGCAGGGTTGGTGACCTCTCTCTCCCACTGCAAAGAGGAGAAAAAAGACTTTCTGTGCTGCTCTCAGCTGGAACGCCTCTGGGACGGGTCAGCTGGTCAGCACCAGCCATTGGGTACCCTTCAGTGCAGAGCCTCGGTGTTGAAGTGGGGGTGGCCCCTCTGTTTCGTAACCTTTGCTCTCTGCCACGCACGAGGGTGTTGCCAGCCAGCAGCGCTGCTGCTGTGAATAGCCCTTGCACCCGTGGCAACTGGATTTACTTAATGCAGCTCACCACAGGTCTCTCCATGCTGCACGTCAGTTGGTGTCAATCCTAAACGCAAGCGACTACACAGAGATCCTGGTGGCTTTACATCCTCAGGGCAGCTCAGCTCCTGCTCAGGGATGGCCCCTGGGCTCACAGAACCCTTCTCCCTCCTGCCCGCTTCAGGGAGTGTGGGTGCATGGCCTCAGCGCTCCGTGTGTTACCTGTGCGTGGCACTTTGCTGTCCACCCTGGAAACACGGTGTTACCTCCCGTAAACAGGTAAGTCGCTGGCAGTTGGTGGCAGAATCAGTTCAGCCCTGACTTCTTGCAGCTTCGGGTATGTCAGCTTTGCAAGGAGCAGGGATCAGATGAGGGCAATAATTTCCTTTGCCTTTGTCATTTTTAGAGTCAATGATGGGGAGTTTTTCTCTGCAGTGATGCTGGGTTAGATTACAGTGATTAACAGATGATTTAATCACGCTTTGTGCCTGCTGGATGCAGGCAAGGGGGACCTCCACCCCCACTTTGATGCTCACACGAGTGGAGAATGGGAAAAGCAAGGTGCAGATTCGCAGAGCTCCATTCAGCTGATCTTGCTCAGCAGTCGTTATTGCTCCTGTTTCCATAACGTCTCCTGATGAGAGTTTAATGTTAATTCTGGTTAAAGGAGAATCAGATGTTGTTTCAGACCTGGGGATTGGGTTTGGGCTTCAGTTTATTGAGGTATAGATTTCAGCTTGCAAAAGCTTTTGAGTTTCCTTGCATGGTCCCGAATTTCCTCATCAGGGGCCTCAGGAGCTCCATCTAAGCTCAAGCCCGTGGTTGTCACCTGCATCATGTCGCAGCAGTGGCTGGGCACGGCCACACGCTTTCCTAGCCCATCACCTTTTCACTCTCTGCCCCGTTGCTGCAAGGCAAACCCCATTTTTTGTTGCAAAGAAGATAAATCAGGTTACTTAGTTCACGTTTTTCAAGTCCCCAGCAGCTTTCACACTCCTGTTACTCACCCTCTACTGCCATCATGGGGCCACTTCCTCATGGTCTCTGTGTGCCTCTTCAGATTCTCACGGCAAACCGAGATTCCCCCAGAACCTGGGGGTATTTCAGGCCCATTGAGGTTATATGCAAAGGAAAGGAAATCACATTACTAATTTATAGCTCCCTATATGTTGTTTAACCTTTTGTTAATAAAATTTTTTTCCTGCTTGCCTTGTTCCTACATGGTCTTTCTCAGCTGTAGGTGTCTGGCAACACCACGAGCCCAAGCTGAAGCTGGCCACCATGAATGCAGACATAACATATGAATGTAGGAAGTATGAAGATTTAAATGCAGAGAACAAAAATACAAGAATTGCAGATGGCACTAACGTCACTGGGGGCTCCCAACGCAGGGCTGGGTGCCCAGAAGAGCTTTCAGCTGCTGTGGGAGAAGGATGCGACTCACAACACATCTGCACCTCGTTGTATAGAGAGGAAATGCACTGAGTGAGGCCGTAACACTACACCTCTTGGGTCTGCAGTCCTGGAGCGGGACCTGGAATGTCCCTGCTGTTTCTTCCCTTCCCTTTTGCAGGGGTCTGGCTGCAGCCTGCAGTCTGCAGTCACATGCAGCAGTGCTGAGCCTTGCTGCTCGCCAGTGTGTGGGTTATTCTTCCAAGGGAAAGATGATGGGGAAAATCAGGTCCTTCTCAAGCCCCTACTCATGGGGACACCCTTTGCTTTTCCAAAGGGAAAAAAAAAAAGAAAGTAGACAGAAGGAAGTGTAATATAGACCCTATTTCTCCAGTTGGAAGATAAGAAGATTTATTTATAACAATTAATCCTTCCAAGCTACTTTATACAACTTAAAGAAGGAGAAAGGGCATAATCCTATTTACGCCCTCCATTTCCATGTCACCTTTAGTACCAGTATGTGAGAGCAGCCAGCTCCAAACCCCAGTAAAGGCAGGGAATATATTCAGGATGTTTTCTAGGTGTGTATAAGTATGCTTCTTCCTTTGAAGCTGTGATACAGTCTTTTCTCGGCAGACCTTTCCCAGAAATTGCTGGGAAACCCCAGCTTGACTGGTACTGTCTCCTCTTGGAAAAGTCAACCCTCATCCTACTGACCAGACATTTGCTCTAAAAAAGTGACACGTCGTTTAGCCGAATCGCAGGCACACACACACCAACCGACAGTTCCTGGCAATTGCAAACAAAACCCAAGCCAGGATTAAAAAGGAACAGAAGATTAAGCTCCTATCAAGAGGTAATTAAAACCAGGAGGAGAGATAATGATGACAGTCATAATGAATCAATTGGTACAGGGATGTTTGCCCAACAAATTACTGTCGTTAGAGACAGAAGCAGGAATTACTGCCCATCAGCAGAAATACAGTCCATCAAACTGCTGCGAGTGCCCTGATCAGGTTTAGAGGGTAATTAAAAGGACATTCCAGCCTGGGCGCATTATTTGCTGTTAATCATGATTGCTCATATTTATATCTTTAGCCAAATAATTGCTTCTGATAAGGGCTGCAGATTTATAGGGGGCCACGGAGAGGAGCGGGCCAGTGGTGCGTCGTAGCCGTGAGACAGCTGAGAGCCTGGAGTGACCGCGGGTTGGTGAGTACGGCGGTGCTGACATGGGCAGGCGGGACGGGCTGCCTTCTCCCCTCTTTCAGTTTTTGGGTGGGGGATCTCGTGGCCTCCATGATGCTTTGCAGAGCCATTGCCATGAGGCCATCCATCTCCTGAACAGCAGTGCTGGTAGCACGTGGGGTTTTCCTCCTCCGGAGCAACCAGTGGAAAGAGCGGAGCCCAAAGAGGAGCTGGGCCAGATGGCATCCAGAAATACGTGGTCTTTAGTTTCAGGCAGAGCACGAGGGATGGGTGGGCGCAGGAAGGTGTGCAAACTGGAGAGGGCAAAAAGCTCGGAAATGTCTTAAGAAGGTTAAACTGGTTTACTGTGATGACACTGAGGATCTACCACCTCCCTGGGGTCTGACAGGTTACAAAAAGATAATGCAGAAGTTCCCCAACAGCCATTACTGTCCCTAGCAACTTCAGCAGCAAATATGATCTGCACAGGGAGGACAGAATTAGGTCCAAAAAAGCAAAAGACAAGTTGATCCAGTTTAGCAGTTAGAAAGGTTATGACAAGAGGGGAAACTCTGGAGCTAGGGATGGGGTTTGAAATGGGCTCTTAAATGCGGTGCTCCAAGAGGAATGCCAGCCCGAGGCTGGCACAAAGACGGGCAGAATGCTGTGGTGAGATGCTGGCTGGGGTCACGGCATCGCGTGGTGTGGTACAGACTGAAGGGTAGGCTCAGGATCCAGGATGCCTTTCCCTGGAAGGTGGTGTGCTCTGCTTTTGGTGGCTGTTTCCCGCTCTTTCACATCCCTCAGCTGGGAAGCTGTTAGAGTGCAGTGTGTTTTGTTTAGACTCCAGTAAGAAATGGATCTTTGAAATGTCCTTCTTGTTTTACTTACGCCACCCCCCTCAGAGCCCAGGCAGGCAGGAAGGCACAGCACTAAAGCATCAGACGGGTGTGTGAGATGAAGCTTATGGCTCCTTAAGCATGCAAAACCTCTCATGTCTGCTCTGCAACCCCGTGAAATATTTGGGCTGTGGCTTATAGAGAATAAATTTCTCTACAGCCTCCCCCCACTTCTGTCCTTCCTCCTCCTGCCTCTTCTCGTCTTGCAGTATCTCCAGAGTAGCAAACAGTCCCAGAGGGGTGGCTAGAAAGTGTTCAGGAAACTCTGACAATCCTTTAATACTCTTTGTACTGTCCATTTTTCAGATCAAAATAACCCCAAAGTGGGAGGACTTTGATTTTGGGCGAGCCAGGACTGAGGGTTTCCAGGACAGCGACTAAGCACGCCAGGTCTGCTTCTTTGCAGGGGGAAGGCAGATATATTATAAATTACAGACATGGCTCTTGCGTGTTCCTTGGGGAAATGTGAGCACCCTCTTACAAAGGCACTACACATCTCGGCAGCATCGGGCTGCAAGGAGAGCCTGGAAATAAAAGGGAAACACGTGCGATGGCTTGTGATAAACAAAACGTACTTTTCTTTTTATTTCAGTAAGAAACCAAAATACGACGTTCTGCTGCTACTGAAAATGTGTGTTACTTCTTTTTTTCCTTCTCAAAAGATGAGAGGATAGGCAGATACCAGCACACATAAGAGCCCTTCCCTTCCCCTCTGTGTAGATGAACTTCTATTTGGTATATGTCATTTTTTTTGTTGGAAAAAAAGCCAAACCGATTTCTCCTGGGCATCCTGTAGGTATAGTAATAACCGTCCCTGGGGAATGTTTTCATGGGGGCTTTAGATCCTCTCCCTGGAGGCTCAGCTCTCAGACACTTCCAGTAGGATGGGGTACACGGCAAGGTGTTGTGCCGCTATGGGTTAGCTCACATGGTACGTCCCTGCGTGCTCAAGGCACATGGTACTGACTCACAGCAGAACTCCAGCCCAAACACCATCGCACACAGCCAACCTCAGACCTGCTCTCCCAGATGGTGGTGATGGGATAACAACTACAAACAACCCACTGGCCACGGGAATTACTTGAATAGTTCACCTTTTGTATTTTAAAGAAATACTACCTCCTGGCAGGAATTGCTGCCTGATTTAGTTCCAGTGGTGCTGTTCATGTAGCCATGTCTTCTGTGTGGCATGTGAACTGTACCAAAGACCAAAGTAATTTGTGCTGCTGTTCATAAAACCTTGTGCTTTAATCCAGGAGAGACCATGGTTTCCCTGATGACTGGTCTGTGGCAACTAATTATTCCCATGATTGTCCTATCAAACTTCTCAGCATCTCTTCCATTGCGGGAGAGGTAAGAATTTCTTGTGCCTCTGCTTCCTTTTTCTCCATGGCTTTCTGTGCAAAGAGCCAGCTAGCTATAAAGTCAGCCTTTTATTTTCCTCCCAGAACTTGCATCTGCTTGGCTGTTGGGTATTTTTTCCCCCTAAATTGATTTAGTTAAATGACTGCAAATGTTGTAAACATTTTTTCTCTCTTAAGAATGGAAACATTGATTTGACTTAGTTTAGAAGAAAAATCAGGACCCCAAACAGATGAAACTACAGTAAAAAAGACACTGTTGAGTCTGTTTTCCTGCTAGCTACTTACAGGCTGATAGAGGCAGAAGTTTCTGTTTCATATAGCCTGGTGCCATGAAAACATAAGCAAAAATAGTAAGTCTTGTAAGTTCACGAGTTCATAATCTCATGTGTAAGACTTCAGCGAGGTTGTCTTTCCTCCCACTCGTTCAGGGGTAGTTAAAGCACAGATTGATGAACGGATTTAGGCTGGAAGAAGACAGAGCTGAGACTCCCTCGCAGCTCTCCCATGGCCACAACCAGTGCCTGGCGCAGCTTCCCTAGCACTGTACTGGCACAGACACACACACATAGGGTCTCTCCAGAAGCTGGAACCCAGACCTTTTGTCCTAGCCGCTGGCTGCTCTGGATTGAAGTGCATTAGCTCTGGTTGAACCTTGCAGAGGCTTTGAGCACTTTAATGTCAGTCACCTGCGGGTGCTGGTCTTTGGCACTGCCACTGTTACCTACTTCTCCCTGCAGGTTTGTGTGTCTGGGTGTTTCATTACTTCTCCAGTCGCTTGTCCTGCTCTTCTGTGCTGAATCAGCATTAGTCTCACATTCCCATATCCTTCTGGTAAGGTGATGACTTTCAGAAGGAGCAAGTGCAGGTATTTTTTCTGTTGACAGAGATTTTTATTAAACTCCTATGAGATTTGCCCTTTTTTGTGAGACTGCCAAATTGGCACAAATTCTTGACTGTCTTTGTTTGGGACCCTCTTTCCTTGAGGGACCAGCTTTAAATACCTGTTCTTCTCTGGTATTAAAACCATGCCTTTTCACCTCTTTTTTCTCTTCTAACCTGCCAGGACTGAGAGACATGCTGATGGGCTCTTCCACAGTGAGCTCAGCAAGATGAATGGCAACGCCTATGTGCAGCAGCTAGTTAAACATCTGGTGGGCCTCAAGGAGAGGTAAGGACCAACCAAAACCACCCTCCTGGAGCATGGAAGTCTCTGTCAGGAGATGGGATCCCAGCAATGAGGGGGATGCCCATGGTGCTGAGCTGCCTCCAGCTCCAGAGCCACCCTGAGCACTGTCTTCGTCCAGAAGATGCCCAAGATGAAACAAGACAGATGAGGAGAAGGGGAGGGATACAGAGCTCCTTGATGGCGGGAAGAGAGGAATTTCTGTGTCTTGTCACAAGTCCCACATCCCACGGCTGGGAGGAGCAGCCACTGTACTGTATTTTCCCTGATGCAGGTCCCAGAGGCACTCAGATGGACTGTTTACCAGTGAATACAGCAAGATGAGAGGAAACGCTCAGGTTCAGAAATTAATTCAAAATCTTATGGGCCGCAAACGCAGGTAAGAGCTGGGCTTCCTGGGGAATGGGAAGACAGCTTGGGCCATGCAGGCTGCAGGGAGGCAGCTCTCAGCTCCAAGGAAAGTTTGGAAAACTCGAGACAAAGGCAAGCGGGCTGGAGCTTGGTCTCCTGCGAGGCTGTGCCTGGAGCTGCTGTGCAGCAGCGTGACAGCAGGCAGAGCAGGACACAGACCTCACTGAGGCCATTTTTAAGCCTAAAGCAACATTATCTATTGCATACCCATGTCAGACTTAATCCATAGGACACGAAACTCTGCCTCTGCTCACAGCCTGGGATTTTTTGTTTGCATTTTGATTTAGCCTTTTGGGGAAAGTTGTAGGTGATTTACCTACTTCAAATAAAGCACCGGAGAAGCTGTAGATAGGTGGTCTCTGTAACAGACTGATGAAGACTTCTGGGTTTCGTAGCCCCTACCCATGGCTCTGACTGCCACCCTGGGCAGGCTTTAGACATAATCATATGTATGGCCAATATGGGGTCTTTCATCCAGCTGAAGTACGGGGTCACTAGCTCCTGTATTTGAAGCCACGTATATGAGCACATCATCAGTTATAATATGTGGCGTGCTGTGGCACAACTCCCAACTGCTGCTGCCCTTGCCACTGCTAAGTTATGAAGGGACAACATTGCCTGGAGAGGTTTCCCTCAGCCTTGGTCCTTTCTTCAAGGCAGACACCACATCCATTCCTTCCCAACTGTTCATGGTGCTTTGATATTTTCTGGGTCGTGCACCACTAACAAAATCCTGGCAGATGCAGCAGGTTTTTAATTTACAAATGCTTGAAGAAGGTATATCCATGGGCAGAAGGATGTGCCGGTACTGGGTAATGAGGCAGAGTGCAAGTGGATATTAAAACGTGTCCCTTTGCCAGCCAAAAGACGTCTGAGCCTGAATTGAAGAGGATACTTCTTTTTCTTCCTCCACAGCTACAGTGAGAGTTGGCAGGTTAACAGAGCATGGACATAGGGCTGGTCGGTGGGGAGGTGAACCTGCCTTCCAGATAGCAGCGCTGCTTTACGGCCGTGGTGGTTACATGGTTTGGGGGTTTTTTTGAATTATTATTAATTTTCTTTATCTAAACCAGCTCTCCAGGCACAGTCAATGTAGATGTGGAGGGGAGCGAGAAAGAAAACAGCCGCGAAGAGCTCTGCTTTATGTGGTTGTACCAGAGCTTTCTAAACATCAGGTATGTGGGACAGATTTGTCACCTCTATGGCCCTGATCGCTGCAGTATTGAAGCTGACAGAGGACTCTTAGTAACTTGTAAATGCCCAGTTTTCGGGCCCAAGTGCAGAAGTCTGATGTAATGCAGCAGATCAGAAGGGCTCAGCTGATATCCTCAAAAAGGGGAAGGGTGGAAGGTTTATTAAATTGTTTGTTTTTTAAATCCACTTCTGCCTCACTCCCAGCTTGTGAGGCTTTATCTCGAGGACTGTCGTTGCTCAGTTGCAGCCCTCCATTGCACAGTTTTGTACCTCCTGTCACTCTACCAGCAACCACAATCCCAGGGAGGGTTTGCAGAGCCAGAAAAGCAAATGCTTTAGTCTAACTGCAAGGTGGCATGTGGCTGTGTGCAATCTCAATTGATTTCTGTGCCTGCATTCACAGTAATCTCCATTTCTACGTGCCAAGCCCACCTGGCACTCAGTTTTACCTTGCCTAAAGCGAAGATGGCATTGAGATTTACAGCTAAGAATGCCATATAAAAACAAAGCATTAAAAATAATGAAACCCAGGGAAATGAAGTAATATCTTTTTCTATTCAAAGTGTTGTCATCCTGGACTGAAACAATTATTCATCCCATTAGGAAACCTGATCTAACAGTTCAGACAGAAAGCCTTTGGTACCCTGTGTTGATTCAGTTGTTGATTCAAACACACACCTCAGGATGGGCTGTGCCAGCATCTGGATGTTGTCTTTTCCTAGTGACCAACTGCTTTCAACTAGACATCTCCCTGTTAAATCACTGAAATTAGGCGGAATAAGCTGGCCCTCAGTACCTCTTGCCCACATTCCCTGGAACAGATGGGGATGTTAACACCAAGAGGCTTGCCTGTGCATTTATGGGGTGCCTGGCTGCAGGCAACCATGATCTGGGTCCCTCTATCATATATCTGCTCTGTGGAGTCATCTTTGAATTTTACAAGGTGGCCTTGTCACCCTTCCTGCAGTCCATGTCACCAGGAATAACAAGCTATTACTCATGTTTTCCCTCCCAACAGCCGCTCGGACAGCGATGCCAGGGAAGCTGCTGCAATTACCAGCCAGTATGTTTGCCCCGTCTCTGAGCAGCTGGGTGCAGACACGAAGGAAGATACAGACAGTTTCGACTGAAGGTGAAGGGGAAGAAACAGCCAAGGAAACAGCTTTGCATGTATATAGCCTTGAAAGTAAACAAGGAAGCTATTGAATTTGCTTAGGAAAAACTCTTGAGAGCAGCAAATAAAAAAACCCCAGACCTGGAAACCAGCCAAATGCCAATAAAACCTCATAGATTATCAAGAGTGAAATATGTCGGTGTGAAGTGGTGTCAGTAGATGGAGCCTGAATGAAGCGTGTCACTTGTACTTTATGTTAGTCTCTGGCCGCCTGCTCCTGAAGCCAAATAAAGATCTGCTAGCTATGTCTGTGCTTTGGCTGCTCTTTGGGAGCCCGTAAGAAGGGTGGTACCGTTACTAGGTGTTGGACCATTAGGAATGCAGGGTTGGGGGGAGAATTATTTTGCCAGGGAATGTTTGCCAGGCTTCCCTGACATGAGGCACATTGGGACTAGCTGGAGTCCCTGGCCACATCTTCCCTGGCTGGGACTCAGCACTGCCCACAATCCAATTGCACAAAGAGGCCAGCATCAGGGCCTCCACTCGGCACAGGCTCAGCCAGGTGCTGGATTTTATTGCAAAGAAATGCACTGAGAGCTCTGCAGCACAGACACACACTGTCAATATTGTTTCTACTCCATTCTGCCCCTGTATTTACTGGCTCAGCTTTCTCATAGCCACTGAAGACAAAGCTCCACTGAGAGGAATTTGTTCCCACTGTTTAATGAGGTTTACATGTTATCCCTGCACTATGCGGCCTGGCAGATTCCCTCCTCTGAGAGAACAGTGACTCCACCTTTCTTCTAGAGCCAACAGATTATGAAGAGCTGCTCTAAAATAAGGAATCTTCAGCTGCAACCATGTGCCTACCTCAGAACTGCTCAGTCCTCCCTGCACCATCAGTTTTCACCATTTATGATGTACCTGACACCTGCACTGAAGCTAGTCCCTCTCCAATGCTTTTCTAAGCACCCATTCCCTTACTGTGGTGCTGAAATGCTGTTCTCCCAGACCTTGGCATTTTTTTATTTTGGTCCATAGGAAATCTCTGCTAGGAAAGCAACCTCTCAGAGGACTTTTGGAGGGAGTGTTGGCAGTCTGTATTTTGTTAAGCCACTAATGGCCACCTGGGTAAAACGCAGCATGTGAGAGCTTTCTGAAATCAATGGGGATTTAAAAGGAGCAGTGGGAGCAGCTGCCTCCTTTCTCCTCCTACAAAATGGGTGAGTTGAAAATGGTGTTTCTTTGCACAACTGGCCAAATTCCCTGCCATGTGATATTTGGCTTAGAAAAATTTATACAGGCTCTAAAAAAGATCAGGCAAGACAGCAGAAAAGCATGCTATTGAGGCTTCAGGAAGCTGCTGAGATGTAAATAATTGGAGCCTGGATGGAGGTTCTGGGGAGCTTCCCTACAAAGAGCCACTGCTGGCAACTGGAGAAGGGCGCACATGTTGTCCCTACAACATTGCTGGGGGTTGCAGCTGAGCCCAGTTGCTGTCTCTGGATCCACTCTGCTCATCTTGTGAGGGTAAGGTAGGGTGGCTGGGAATAAGATTGTCTCAGAAACATAACTGATTATCCGAGGACTTACACAAGGCCTAACTCCTCCTTTATTATTCAAACAAAAGAGCAGTCAAGACAGGTTTATATTCACTGAAAACTTTGCCTTTTCCAGAAATAAAGACATCTGAGAGCTCACTTTTTAATTTAAAAAAAGAATAGTCCGTATGTGACAGGCTGCAACTAGAAGAGAAAAACTCTAAGTCATGGACTGGAGAGCAAAATGTGTTAAAAAAGGGAATGTGGGCCATGTAGAAAAAGCCTGGCTAAAATAAATAAGATTTAGGGGGTGTAGTAGCATCACTATGCCTTTTTCCAGGAAATGGTCTAACCAAAACAGACCCTATCTCTGACAAATCAAATAAATTTGACCACTTCCTCCCCACTGGGAGAGGCTGGAGTATACAGACAGCTTCCCATGTGTTGGCCCTTGTCCCACTTTGTGCTCATCTCCAGAGGCTTGGCTTTGAATTCTGAAATGCTTCAAGTATATGCTTGGTGCTACAGAGAGTTGAGGCTAGGAAAGACCCAGGAACAAAGTAGAAACAGGAATTATGCATTATCATGTTCTGTGACTGGTTAATATCTTTCAGCGTCATCCAATGAGGCAAAGAGGCAAAGGTTGAACTGCTGCAATCCACTCCAGCCAGCCTACGGTTTTTGCCTTCACGAAGCAGTGAACGCAGAAGACGGCACTGGGAGAAGCAGGGAGAGAAGAGGATCGTCCTAATCAGAAACAGGGATTTTCAACAGCTGGCAGCTCGCCATGGCTGTTTCTCACTGGCTCGTCGTTTCTGTGCCCTTTCTGCTGCCCTTCATAACGCCCGTTTCAGCACAGCAACCAGGTAAGCTCTTGCAGGAGGTCCATGACCATGGGAATAACCCCCACAGCAGCTGGTTGCACCATTATAGGTGGGAGATGTTTACACTCTTACTCCGAGACAGCTCTGTTCAACAACCTTCTCCCCAGTGGTATCCAGAGGGGTCTTTGGTCTCACGTCTCACCCACCTCTGTCACAATGTGAATCCCTGGGCAACTCTGTGTCTCGTTTGTGTGTTTTTCCAGGATGTTCCGTCCGTGATAGCAGACCAAGCGTTTATGAAAATAACCCCCCAGGCTATGTGGTGACCACTGTCCACACAGACCCAGACTTCACTGTAATGATTGAACCAACGTCCCCCGATGCCAGTTTTTTCACCTTACAGGGGTCTGAGCTGCAGCTGAACCGAAGCGTGGACTATGAGGTAAGCCTTTAGCTGGCAGGCTGTAAGGCTGAGATGGATAATGCTGGAATGCAATGAGTATCAGCCTCTGGGATCTTGGACTTCCAGAGGCTTGTAACCTGTTTCTACAGGACCTAGGAAATAACTTTGAAAAATAAACCTATTTCAGTTGGGTTTGAGTTCACTGCTTGGGAGGTCAGCCCTGCCACAGGCAGAGTAGAGGGAGGAGGGGGTGCATGGTATGCCTGCTGTCGCCTTCCTTCAGTGAGTCTGTATGAACTAAAGCAAAGGGAAGTTTTAAAAACAAAATTGTGACAACTGTAGTGTTCAGAGCTCTCCAGGACTCATGTAAAATTATCCCAGCTTGCCTGTAGAAAACACAGCTCTGAGCAGTGAGGTGGTCTTGTGCAAAGCATAAAAGCAGTATAAAAGGTCAGTGTGTTCAGTCAGGTTCCTTCTAAATTATTTTACCTTCCTGGAGGCTTCTGTACAGAGCCACAAGCATCCTTAAGCTGCCTTTTCTCTACTGTAAAACCCCACGTTTATTAGAGCAAAGAACAGCAGAGTTAATGCCCTGCAGGTGACACTGTACTTGCTGCATGGCACAATTCTGTTTATTCAACTTAAAAAGAAATCTCTGAATTCATCTGAAGTGTGAGAAAATGGTGATGAGTTCTACCGCCACGTTACAGCAATCACAGGGAGAGCAGCTGGAAGATGGGTATGCTTTGAGTCCCTCATAAACAAGATCCCAGAACTGACGGATGACTGTAAAGGGAAGAAAGGAGAAGTTAGATATGCCTGAAAACAAGATAAATTCCCACAAGCATTTCT
>NW_010271470.1:21195-33677 GCF_000690775.1 Eurypyga helias
GAAGTAGTTACTACATTCTGGCTTGTTTCTACACTGTCTGGCTTTTTGTTTTTGCATACAGAAAGACGCCTTGCTGCTGGTGGACCTGGTTTGTCAGAACACTGCTGGGCAGGTGAGCGCTCTTCCAAATGCTCAGCCCTTTTACAAGGTACCGCAGGGCAGCACATACTTCCCTCTGCTCTTTCCAGCCCACGGACTGGGATGAGATGTCCTTTCCTTGTGGACATACACCCTCTTCTCCCAAAGAGAGTACCCAAGGCTCTGTGGATGGGGAGGGGGCAGGAAAAAACCCACAACCCCTCCACCCCCCCACTGTGGGCTGGCTGCAAGCCCCAGCCTCATCCAGCCCCCCTCCAGCTGTGTTCCTTACACCATTCCCTCTACTCACTCTGCAAATCAGGACCAGCCCCTAACAGTCCTGTTTTTTGTCTTTGACTCTTCCGCTTTACCCTTTCTGCAGAGCGATTCCTTGGGCGTTATTGTAACCATTCTCAACATGAATGATAACAGCCCAGTGTTTAAGCAAACGAATATCACCAAAGTTGTTCCTGAGGTAAGCATTTTAGGAAGTGAAGGGGGTGCTGGGTCACCTAGTGCTGTGGGACTAAGGGAGGGTTAGCAGAAAGAAGTCTTCAGCCCATTTCACAGAAAGAATAACCCCAGCAACTTTATTTCAGGATACAAAACTGGGTGCAACTATTGTAGCCCGTGAAGATTTAAGCGCCAGCGATGCTGACCTGGACACCATATTTTATGAACTCACAACATCAGTGCCGGTGAGCGTCTTTGTTCTTTGGGGAAAAAATGGTAGCTCTGGAGAATTCTGTGTGTTTAATTCACAAGAACCCCAGCTTTGAGGCAAAGGTCACTGTATTGTATTTAGCTCTGAGAGCTTCTGGAAGAGGTGTGTCTCTTTCAAAGACCAGGCGTTGGTTTGGTTAGCAGAACAGAGCAATCAGCATTGCAGGTATTGAGTTCTTCTACTGCTCACACTTTTTATTACACTGTGCAGATTAAACGTTCATCTGGGATATTCTGAGCTGTATGATTCAGGGAAGTCTTGCTGGGATGGTCTGTAAACGTATCAGGAGAGACCTTTGTACCTCACAGAGCTCAGAATTGTGCTGAGTTGGATAGGGAAAGAAGGAGTTACTGTCCTCTTTGCTGCCCAAGATCACACAAAGCCTTTGTGTGATCCAAAATTCAGCTGTGCTAGGCTAAGGCAAGGGATCTTGCCAGCTCTCAGAGACTGAGCCATCTTTGATCTGTTTTGTGCATGGATGTGAGATTGCTTAGCTCTCATTGACCCATAATCGAGGTCTATGGGCAACCCATTGAGTGCAGGAAATGAGGTAAAAGGTTTTATCTAGGACTCGCTGAGCAGGTAGGAAGGCAAAGCAGGGGATCTTGGAGAATAAAACTCACAGGAACATGAACAAACCTTTCTGACAAGCCAGGCAGCTCCAGTGTGGGATACCAAAGAGTAAATAGATCTGGCATTCTCACACTGCACCACCTCCCCTGGTCCCTAGGCTTAAAGGTCCCATTGGGATGACAAACACAGCAATGAGCAGTATTTTGAACATGTCTGTGATTGAGCCTCCTAGTAGGGTTTTTCCTGTCTCTCTCCCAGGGCACAGATGGTTATTTTGCCATAAGAGGAGTTAATAACCCAGGAATTTATTTACAAAAAGCATTGGACTATGAGAAATTTAAAATGACAACGTTGGTCTTGTATGCAAGGGTAAGTTCTTCACGAGGAATAAAATGCTTTTTTTTGGCCCCAGTCTCCCTTCACTGAAGGGTAAATCTGAGTTGGAGATCTCTGGGATGGCAGGAGGGAGGGTGGATACTGGGAGCGGTGATTTTAGAGCAGCCTTCCACCCTCCATAATTACACAGTGACTGTGTCCAGCCTTGCATTCAGCCCACCCTTGTCAGCAGAATGAGATAATTCACGCTTTAGCTAATCTTACATAAACTGCTAAGCCTTAGAACTGAGTAACTAGCTAAAAGGCCCTGAGCCACTGGTTTTTGCAGATGGGTTCTTCTTTTGGCGATGAAACTTGCATCTCACATGTATCCTTTGCCTTTGGGCTTTTGCAGATGGGTTCTTTTGGCAATGAAACTCACGTCTCACATGTATCCTTTGCCTTTGGGTACAGGACAGGCCTATGAGCAGCACTGACACCAACACAGGTACCACAACAATAAACATATTTATTGAACAAGCTGACACCAGATCACCCTGGTTCTTACCCTGTACCTTCATTAACATGACCAGTCGCATTTGCATCAGCAGCCCCTATACTGGGAGGGTGAATATCTCCGAGATGTCGGTAAGCAGGCATGATCAAACTGTATCCTCAATGTTATTCTCAATATCCGGATGCTGCTTCCAATGGGTAGTGCCTAATAATTTCCATGAGCTCGTGCTGATGTCCAGTCGTAAATACAGATGATTCAACATGACAAGGAGCCTTCATCATCCTGGAAAGCAGAGGTTTCCCCGCCCCAAGCAGCACTGCTTGTCCTCGTTCCCGCAGTACATGACAGGAGAGCCGAGAGCTGGAAAGCCCTTTGCTTTACCTCGGCCCTGTTACAGCCATTTCCCAGCAATACATGCCATTCTGCCCAGACAAAACCACACTGGGACGGGAGAATGCCGCAAATGCTACTTTGGTGCCGTGGTATGGTATGTAATGCTTTGCCTTGTTATTGCAGACAGAACCACTCATCCTAGAGCCGGGGCCTATCCATGCTATTGATCCTGACTACATTTTAAATGAGAAAATCGTGTACAGTATTGTTGGAGGTGAGTAGAAGTTGTCACCTTCTCCAAACCACATTGCTCACGGCCCTTACGTTACCTGCCAGGAGGAGATACTCTCCACAGAACTTGAGAGTTGAGGGCCTGGGGATTTACCCCTCTCTTTCTGCCACTCTTTCTAGTCAGAAACATGACTAGATCCACAGAACGTTTCGGATTAAGTAGAAGAAACAGACTGTACAGAGAGGAAGAAAGGGAATTACAGTCCTACAAACCAATCTCAATGAAATCTGTGTCAAAAGGACTTTTTTTTTTTTTTCTGGGAGGTCAGACATGTTTTATCTTTAAGCTTTTAGAGCTGATTTTGCCCAACTTGTCAGGCAATTTTCATTTAGTCTTTGAGCTGAAGCTAAAATTCCCACGTCATCAGCATAATTTTCTTTCCTTGTCAAGAATTATTTTTTTATCCCCCAGCACATTGCCACTATCTAATCTGCCCTGCTTTACTCTTGATTTCAAAAAGATTACTTGAATACAGTCAACTGATTGCCCAATCATTGACTGGGCCATTTATTTCATTCAAATGTGGTTTGGGTTTTTGGTTTGTTTTTTTTAAACAATAGAGGGTTTTTAATAACTGTCAAGGCAAAGGTAGATCATATTGGTCAGGTGGAGTGACCACTGGCTCATCTCCTTTTACTTATGCCACACAGCACCACATCCGTGAACATCCTCCTGATAATAAATGTAATGACCTTGAATGTCATTGGCATTTTGGATGTAGTGTGACCTGCCTACCTCACAGTCAATAGGAAACCCCGGACTGGAGGGGTCACTGTCTAAATACAGCTCACAGTGTCTCAGAGTGAGGAAGGGAACTAATTTTTGCTTAAAATTTAACGTATATTCAGCAGAGATGTTTTTATGATTGAAATACATATTAGAGATGTAAGAAGGTGATTTTTATCCCTACGTTAATGTTTCTGTGTCTAGGCTCCCCTTTAGTTGGTAGAGATAAATCAGCAGTTCCAGAGCAGAATGCAGTTCACGTTGAGGCCAATGTTCACAGTAAATTGGATAAATCATGCACGGAGATGCCATTTTTTCTCTTCAGAGTGTAGGTAGCGAGGTCAGGTAGAGATGTCTTTCCTTTTGAGTCCTAGAGATATTCGAGACAACCCCCTACCCAACTATTACTTTGTATATTGGTTTCTTGCCTTTAAAATAGGAATAAACCTTCCCTTGTCTCTCCTGCAGTGCAGTTTGGGTTAGGGAACTGGAGACCTTCAAATTGCATCGGAGTCTCTAGGCATTAAGCAGAATTTAAGCTGGCTATATCTGGGCCTAGGCACTGGAAATGCAAAGCTTTGCTGTCCTACCTCATCTAGTTGTGTTCACACATCCCTGGCCAGCACTCCCAGCCCTTACAGCAGCCAGGCAGACAAGGAAAACAGCATTATGCCCTGGGGGTATTGTCACTCCATGAGCTCCAGGTCACTCTACGAAGGCATGTGATGATTGAATAGTCTTCCCATTTTCTTTAGGGGACCCAGACGAAGTGTTCTCGGTGAATGCAGACACAGGGAATCTGACTATGAACAAAGTTGCAACTTCCCCAGGCTCCTACCTCTTGCAAGTCATGGTAAGTCTGATGGCATTGCAGACAACAACCCAGCATAGCTGGCATTCTAGGAAGCAGCAGTCTCTGGTATGACAGGAATCAGTTGCATTGATAATTAAAGGTGACTCAGTGACACCCTTTCTTTGGGAAGGGCCGGTATTTGACCAGTGTCTGATACAAACTTACATGCAAAGCTCTTGCAGAAGAGGCCTTTTCCCTCATTTTCCCCTTTGCTTGCTCTGTCAAAGCAGATTGACTGAGCAGGGACATCCTGCTGAGCTGAAAGTACGGAGGAGCGTAACTGGAAGGGTTTCTTTACACAACTGGAGCTTGTGTTACAGTAGGTAACGTAACTCAGCCCTAAGACAAGCTCTTCTGGCTACAGCTCAAGAGGAAAGGAGGGAGTTGTAAATCCCTCCCTGCGTATACATACCCAGGAAGATGTGGGCTCTCAGGCAGTAATTTAACTGGCCCAGACCCTGAGGAAGGTGAGCAGACTGGTGCTGCTGCTGGAATCTTACTGCTTTCTTTGTACTGGAGCATGGCAATCTGTCCAGAGGTGTCCCTTATGGAGGGTCATATCTGGATTTAGGGACTAGACCAAGGCTGTGTGGAGGGCCAATGGCAGAAGCAAGCTAAAACACGAGGACTCCAAACCATAAGGCCACCTGTGACAGGTCTGGCTCAAAGCTCACTGAAGATAAGAACCCCATGGGTTGCAATTGCTTTCAGATCAAGCCTATCCTTTGAGGTCTCATCACTGATAGGAAAAGGCTATCATCCCTCTCTTTCTCTCTCTTTTTCCTTCCAGGCCACCCAGGTCAACAACATACAGAAATACTCCATAGTCAGCGTAGAGATTAAGGTCATTAATAAAAGTGATAATCCACCGTACTTTGAGAACAGGATCTACAACGGGACAGCATTTGTTGGTCTGGGCCCAAGAAGCTTTGTCTTCCAAGCTGGTGATCCTTCAACACCCCTGATGATAACAGCAGCAGATGATGATTTCCCTGATGTAAGAAACTGAAAATGCACTGCTTGCTTTCTCACTGCTTCAGGCTTAAAGCAGGATCAGAAAACATGAGGAAGGGGAGATGGGGAGAGGCAGACACATGGTTTCCTCTAGTGTTCCAAGTTATAATTCCCTGGAAATGCCACATAGATCATAACCACCTATGGTGTGATGTAATGAGGAGAAGCTGCTGGATTCCTCTCTTCCAAAAGCCAGTCCTACCCAAATCTGTGTAGGTGAGCTGGTCTGCTGCAAAAAAGCAAGCTGAGTAAAGCCTAGACTTAGCAAATAATGTGAACGAATCCAAATCTGAATTAGGGCTGGGTCCAGTGTTTCCAAGAGTTTGGGGTGGCAGGATCCCAGGCAGAGGTGTCCTGCCAGGTCAAGGACAGCTATTTGTAGACTGGCCTGGGAAGAGGAGCCAGTCCAAAGACAACTAGCAAGGCCTGCAGCCCTGGCTGGAAATTAACCTTCTCCCTGTAAGAACTGTTTTGAGAGCCATTCTTGAACAACATGCTGGGAGAAGGAAAGGGAAGAGATTTACTGACCTGAGCAACAGGCTGAACACACTGAGCTCAACCTTTCTCACCTCCTCAGTCCAGATTTATTTATTGCATTATACACCTGCTCATACTTCAGGTGTATCTGACAAGTCTTGCCAATGAGTTGTTACGTAGATGCATGCAAAGCACACGGAGTGTGGTTTAATCCTTCACTCTTCTGGCTTTTCAGAAAGTCAACCCAAACATTGAGTACTACATAAGCAACAGCACTGAATTCATCGCAACCAAAGATGGACTCATCCTGACAAACATGACGCTGCAGTCACCAGAAAGAGTAACCATTGAGGTAGGGCAACTTTCTTCATTATCTTGCCAGGGTTGGGGAAGGAAGAGGCAGTTTCTAGTAGAGAATCATCAAGGGTGGAATTCCATTAGGTAAGGGATGTAATGAAGGGACAGTCCTTGCCCCAACCATTTGCATCATAAAATGTATAGGGTTGGAGGGAGACAAAGTGATAGCAAATTGACTCAGTGTGATACAGACTATGGTGCTAGCTGTAAAATTGTTTTTCCAATCCTGTGGAAAATAACATTGGAGACAAGCAAAAAGTCAACTGGGAAGATTTTAGGAGCCTCCTCCCACACTCTGATTAACAAAAAAAGGAGGGTGAGCAAGTGGGTAGGAGGTTGATTTGTAGGTGGGGGTAGGGTATGATTGCTGGCGTATACCCCAGCTTTAAAGGCTGCAGCCCCAAACTTGGAAATTCTTTGGTAAATCCAGTACTTTTTTTGCTCGGATCGAAGGGAGCAGTTAATAAATTCAGACTTTCTAAGAAGGTGGATGTTCACTTTGTCCATCTGCCTGCCAGTGACAACTGGCTCCTTAAGTCTCGCCTAGCACAATGCCATGCCTTACGGAGCTGTCTGAACCAGCTTGACTATAGCATCGGTTTAGCTATGTGGGCAGGGCAGTGAGGTGCCAACACGTGCTGCTGCCTGCCCCACGCTACGTGATCTGCGTGCTGCACTGTGCTGCAAAGCTGTGCACAAACAATGCACCTGGTTCTGGCCCAGGACTAGGCCACCACATACCTTGAGAGTGAGCTGAAGATGTACAAGTCCCTAAGCTATCTCCTTCCCATGTTCACATAGGCTGTTGGAAAAGATACGGTGAGCCTGCAGAAGGGGAGCACTGTCATCGTGGTGGAGGTTATCCCTGCTGCAGGTAGGTTGCTTGTCTCTGCTTTCAGCTTTGTGGAGATGACTGGGGACTCTTTTCCACTTCTGTGGGCAAACTGGCAATGACCCAATGAAGTCTGGAGACCTGAGCTGAGGACAACCTCATACCTACAGGAGGTTCTGTGGTGGCTATAAGAGAGAAAACACTCAAATGACATCCTTATGGTGTGGTTACCACATGCCTCATGCAGCCTCCTGAGACTCTGAGTAGTGCTGTGCATTGTAGTGTCTTTTCTTGTTATTCCAAAGCTAAGTCTAGAGTAGCTTCGTGCTATTTTTGTGGGACAGAAATAACCCAGGATGTCTTATTATGGCAAAGGAAGGTTGTCCTGATTCATTGGTACATCACTGCTCTTTTTTAGCCAAAAATAGAGAAAACTGCAACATTATTTCCAGTCTTATGCAGAGCAGACAGAAGTTGGCACACCCCCACACAGCTTCTCCCTAAGACAAGGCATTTTCTACTCAGTTCAAGTTCTATACTTCAAGAATTTAAGGTCTTTTGAGAAGATGACCTATGAGAAATAAGGTAGATGTGAGACTACATACGTAACCCTCCAGCTGTCATTTGGCTTTGTTGACATAAAAATAACTCACACTTCCATATGACTTAGAAATGGCTCTTAAATACATCTTATTTATCAGTTAGATTTGAAGCTTATGAAGCTTCTTATGCTCTGCATTAAATGAACCAATAGCATGTATTTTCACATCAGGTTGGGCAGATAATGCCTAGCCTGCGTTGGTTTCCACATGATGATGTGTACTTGAAGTTCCCAGTTTGGCTCTTCCATTACTCCACCCTCTGAATCACAACCGCAGTGGGGATTTCTGGAGGAAAAATAAAAAGGTGGGCTCCTGGGAGTGAATTTGGGTTCCCTAAAGGTAGTGTCACTTCACAGCTTAAAACACTGGCTGTATAAAAGCTACCTAAACCCAATTTAAGGGCACAATCCAGCTCAGCAGAAAGCTAGTTCAGGTGTCAGTACACAGGGCTGCAGATGCTCCAAACAGATGTACTGACACATCTATGCAACATTTAAATGTTGCCCTTGCTATTTAAGCCCCACAAAATAATGATGCTGGTGACTGCAGAAAAGTAGATTGAAATTACATTGAATGGCTCAGGGCCTATGAGAGGAATTGTGCTTTATTCTATACTATAGCCAGCACCCAGGAATGACCTAAAAAGAGCTGAGATTACCATTTGCTGACCAATCTGTAGGATGTTTAACCCTCGACTCTGAGGTGTTCTTAAGGAATGTGTACGCAACAGGTTGGAGAGCGCTTTATTGAGTGTTCTGATATTCAGGGCAAAAAATAGTCTGGGGAGTGCTAAGTGCACATTGGCCGCTGGTTTCTGAGATGCTGGTGCCAGCTCACGTGGATCTCAATGTTTAATATATACCCCTTCTGGGGAGTGCTAAGTTCACATTGGCCGCTGGTTTCTGAGACGCTGGTGCCAGCTCACGTGGATCTCAAGGTGAGTCATTCCGTGAAGCTGAGCCAGCTTTCACAGAGGCACTGCATGCTGCACAGCACGGAAAGAGTTCAGGGTGGTGGGATTTCACATCAGCTTTGTGGGCTGTGGCTCCCTAGGAGACATGATTAAGAAGCAAAAGTTCACTGACGTCCTAAACGCTTACCAACGTATTAATAATAAACTGAAAGTGCAATTACATGTGGAGGGAATACTCAAAGTCCATTGTCATAAACTGGTCAGCAGGAGAACAAAACTGTTTCATTAATCATTAAGCTTCAGAAAGACTAATTTACACTACAAAATGAAGCTGGAAAACTTAAAGAATCCCACTGACAACAAGAAGCAAAGATGATTAACCCTGAGGAAGTTACTGTCTTTCACTATAATGTCCACCTCTGCACTAATACGCTTATGCTGGCTGAAAGCATAAGCCACTCCTGAGAAGGCTGGTGTATATTGCTACAGCTACAAAGGGGCAGGAAAGGGGTTCCAAGGGGTATCAGTATCAGAGGTCACGTTCTGCATTGAAGGAAGCTTTGCATTTTCACACACACATACAAACATACCTCACTTTTGCATGCTGATGTAAATGGGTGAAGTGGGAAAGTAAAAGCCCAGCCTAGCTTTACTCGATGTAACATCTGCTCGCCTGATACAGTTGTGTATATGTTAGCTTAGTTAAATCATAGGGTAAAAGTCATTGCCCTGTCAATGGATTCTGTTTCTACTTCATGTAACTTACTGGAAGTTACAGTATTCTGTGAGTGGTCACCCTTAAGAATGCCCCTCTCATTTTAGGACAGCAAACAAGTGGCCCTCTGTGACATTAAATATATCGCTGTCACATTCTGCAGCAGAGGATGCTTCTTTGCCCTTCAAAAATTGGTTGGAGCTTCTCCCACAATGAAGTGTTGTGTTAAAAAAGCTAACTGTCATTCTTAGGCTTTGTAACACTGGCTTGTTTTTCTTGTAGCTGTAACCTCTTCTGATAAGATATACACTGCCCAGGATATGGCTATCTTAGGTGGTACATTGGCAGCGCTGCTACTAATTGCCTTAGTCTTCCTTGGAGTAATGATATATAAACAGCACGGAAAACCAGTCAAATACCTGATAAGGAAAAAGGTAAGTACTTGGATCACCTGGAGATAGAAAGTGGCATCTGAGGATGCTTTGAAGTATGGATGGGCTGTCCAAATGCTCCACATGTTTCTGTGAGGTGATGAATCACTCGTGAGACAATGTTTGCAAAAGTAGCATCGCTATGGTGGTGTCTGCTGTTGTTCGTTTCTGTCCCTTGATGCTGGAGCTGCATGGTAGATGATGAGCAGACACAGTAAGAAGAGGACCACAGTTCCATGCAGCACAGAATCTAGGATGAACGTGACACATATCACAGGTGGTCTCTGAAAAATATGTGTCTGTGGTAGAAACCACTGTTCATCCTCCCTCTGTAGACGATGGAGAGAAGGTCCCTTCATATCCCGTCATAAAGCCTGGGCATAGACAGTTGTCTGCTCCTGAACTATTTCCTTTTGGCTTGCTCAAGTCTCTGGCAGTCTGGCTCCTTTAAAGTGTAGGGTGTAATTCATCTGACCAGATTTTGGTCTCTGCCTTAGGATGGGACTGTTGTGAGTCTAGACTCTACTGACTACAACAGGAGTCCAGAGTCCAGGCAAATAACAGTCCTTCATGCTGAGTGAGGTTAATCCCACTCCAGTATAATACCTAAATTGGATGGGTACAAATCAGCATACACTGCTGGTGCTCAGCCCTCTTGGAAAACATGCCTGTGCTTCTCTGAAAAAATCCAGAAGTGGAGTCAATAAATAATAGTTGTTGTAGGGAGTCATACCTCTGCCAGGCTTCAGACAGGTCTGACTGCAAAACAAGCCGAAGCCTTCCTGAGCAGGAGCTCAGTCACTTCAGCCACCCCTTCTGCCCCCAGATCCATTTCTTTTCCTTTCACTACAATCACAAGATGTCTTTCCTTCTGTAGTTATCCAAGGAATTCCCTGGGGGTTACCAGAACCAATCTTACAATCAAGACGAACACCCAGATGTGAGCACCAAACAGCGTAAGACATCAGAAAACGGCAGTGTCTCATCAATGACACATGTGCTAGAGCAGCCAGCTCTTCCCTTGCCCTCTTCCAACACAGAAGAAATTCATAGCCTCGCAAAGGCTTCTGTAGCCTCCACCATCATCTTTGATGAGGAAAATAAAGAAGTGGTGGAAGAGGCTGAGCATGAGAAAGAAGTGAAGTCTATCCTCAAGACAGACAGGCACGTGGGAGATGATGGCTACAAAGCTGTGTGGTTTAAGACTGATGTGGATCCAGATGCTGGAGAGAGGGTTAAAGTAATTGAGGACAGTGCAGGAGATGGTGATGATGACAGTGACCAAGATCTGCAGGACAGTGAGGAGGAGGAGGAAGATGATTATGACAAGGACAAGCAGCATAAAGGACTGGGAGTGTCCTTTGCCTCAGAGAGCTCATCACTCCCAGCTGCAGAAGTGATCATCAACCTGTCTCACACAGAAGCAGTGACAGAAGAAAACAGTGACATATAATGAAAATAGGCCTGCACTCTCCCCCCAAAAATGGGGGATTATCAGTTGCTTTGCTGCCCGGAAGCCCATCTTTCTGCTCAAAGGGGAAACTGGAATACAGGAGGATGAGGTTGCCTGTCTTGCTTGTCTGAATGCAGAGATTAAAGCTGGGAGGGATTACAGCTAATTCAAACTTCCAGTGAGAACTTGAAATATCACTTATGATTTTGGGGGGCAGGGGACACACACATGGCCCATCTCTCCACCTTCTTGCCTGTTCCCCCTGGAATCCAGTTTCCCAAAGCAGCTGCAGGCACAGCAAATGTAGCCGAATGGACTTTGAAGCAGTTGGCCCAGCTCGCAGTAGCAATTTGGTTATGCAACACAGTGTTCACCTCCTCTCGGTGGGTAAATAAGCCAGCCCTGACTGCTGGGCTGTTCTCTTTCGGGTGTTACAGTTTGATGCCAGCTGCAGGGTGTAAACCAGAGCAAGTCACCCTGCCCCTGCAGTCGCTCATATGCCTGGAGCAGCTTCAGAGCTTGGCTCTGCTCCTGCTGTGTCAAACTCCGTGCTGCCAGCACAAGCAGCTGGCATGTGCCATTATGGTCCTCGTCCTGCCAGCAGCTGGGAGTTTCCATGCTCAGGAGCTGCTGTTTCTTGTCGCTCACAAGCAAGGACTGGTCACATGTTCTTTTCTGAAGGACTTTGTCATGTATTTTTCTATGTCATAAAATCACTAATTTGCAGCACTTCTTTAGCTGTCTGTCTCCTGTTTGTCAGGGACAAGAGCAGCTCCTGCCAGGACCTGGCTACAAATTGCCAGGGGTATGTCCAGCTCTCAGGGCTTTTGGCACCAATGGGTATTGTTCCAGGGGTGCTGGATGTGGGGTCAGCACGTTGTCTCCCACTGTCTCCCTTGTCCAACAAGGCTCAAGGAGTCCCTTCTACCATTGCTGCTGAAGGTGGAGGTCAGTATGACCTCCAAGCGTCCGATGGCAGTGCCATTTCTCTGCTCCTCTCATCTCAGATGCTTACCATCTTTCTCAGTTCACGAGGAGCCCAGCAGGCTCTTTGGCCGTCAAAATAACATCTTGGAAGCTTCACTAGAGCTGAGCTGCAGCCTGAAATCAGAGGTGGTTCAAGTCAGCTCTGCTGTGCTTGGCTCACGAGTCCAGTCCTGAGCTAGAAAGCCTGCTGACCTCTGGATTGACTTTATGGGGTGACAGCCCATAGCATGTTAGATCCCTCCTGCCCCAATCCTCCATCATATTTTGTCTTCAACTATGGTCCTGTCCTA